>NC_136004.1:17726684-17849184 GCF_048128805.1 Centroberyx gerrardi
CCCCAGTTGACTGGACTGACCGGAGATTACAGTTGCACACCAACAGGTGAAATATCATCTGACCAGAAAGGGGTTCTAGGGGTTTTATTGAGGAGCAGAGGTTGGCTTCGCAACGTTTCTCCCTCCTCTGTGATCTCCCGCGCCTCTGAGTGAGCTTTTCGAAAACACCTGAACCTCTGGATGCTTCAAATCCACAGGTTTTAGTTCTTCCTCTGCTGTAAATCACACAAGAGAGGGAAACGACACGTAATGAATTGCTCCTCAAGAGAAGCATGCTTTATCCAAGGATTTTTATCGAGGCTTTGGAGAGTATTGCTTTTAAAATGTGTTCCTCTCATCAAAGTCTCGATTGAGATGCCTTT
Organism: Centroberyx gerrardi; assembly: GCF_048128805.1. Lineage (NCBI taxonomy): Eukaryota > Metazoa > Chordata > Actinopteri > Beryciformes > Berycidae > Centroberyx > Centroberyx gerrardi. Next base: position 17,727,047 of record NC_136004.1, read on the forward strand.
GATATCGCTTGGGGGAAGGGGGTGAGAGGAGGGGGTGCGGAAGAAGTGCTTCTGGTGCACTTGTATGTTCGTGTGTGTGTGTGTGCGTGTGTATGGAGGGTGTATGGGGGGTTGCTCTAGAACATGTCTTTTATCTTCTCTCCCATGGGTGCCACAGCGATGGCAGACTAGGGGCAGCAGTGGCTCATGGGAACCAAATTTCTCTCTGTATCCCCTATCTGATGTTGAAACACCATGGGGGAGGTGGGGGGGGTGGAGGGTGTGTGTGTGTGTGTGGGGGGGGGCAACATGCACCTCATTTCCCCATACATGGGCCCAGAAGTGGCTTCTCGCAGAGCCGTACAAACTCGCTGATTAGACGATGAGTGAACGGTAATTTATAAGCGCTGCGAGGAGAGGTGAAGTGAGGCACGGGAGGGTGTGGAGGTGTGGGAGGCAGCAGGAAGGGAAGATTATTTAAGTGGAAAGGTGCATGTCATGTTAGGGCACCGGGGCGGTGTCACTGATAACCTTTTCCAACTCCCATTATAGAGACACGGGTGCTCAGGATAATCAAATTAGACATCTCAAAGGGCGTGGATGCACGGAAACTGTACTGTACTGTATGTGCTTCCTGAAAGAACGGTCCACTCTACTCACCGTTGCTGTAGAGCAGCTGTAGCTTGTAGTGAGTGCCGTTGTTGGTCTTTTCTCCCGTCTGCTCCTTGGAAGGAAAGGACAGAGAGGCAGACAAACGCAGGACAGGCAGTTAAGCACACTGGGGGCACGGTTAAGTACAGCTGGGCATCCCCAAGCAGAGTTAAGCACAGTCAGGCTCTCCTAATCCTCCAGCTCACCCTTCGCTGGGAGCAGTGTTGAGATCAGAGGGTTGTAGGCTCAAACCCCATATGGGACAGCGCGTTGTGCTCATAAGCTGAGTGCTTAACCTTGAGTCAGTTGCTCTTTGTAGAGGTCGAACTATCATGTCTAATAAGAAATCCTAAAGCCTTGAGATCAAATACAGTGGTCCTCTCTGCAACGAGGTAGTTTAAAATATATGCATGGTTATGTGTGTATGTGCGTGTGCATAAGTGTGTGCGCACATGCATTTGCGTGCTGGCGTGCACATGTGTGTGTGTGTGTGTGTGTGTGTGTGGAACGCGTGTTTCAGAGAGTGGAAAGTACTGTACTGTGAGAGTGAGCAGCAGTCGACCTTGACAGAGAAACTTCCTTTCCTCCATCCCTCCTTCCCCCAGGCTCTCCACCACCCTCTCCCTCTCTCTCTGTCTCTCTCTCTCGTTCCCCCTTTCCCTTCTCCTTCTCTACCTCTACTGGTCTTTCTAAGTGGTCTCAAAGGAATGCTCTCTGGTCCAATAACCCAGGAGGCCGGCATCACAGAGACGAGAGCGAAAGAAGGAGCAAGAAAGAGAAGAGAAGGTTGGGGGTGGAGAGAAACCGGGGATAAGGAGACAGTTGGAAGGAGAAAAAGAAGAAGCGGGGGAATTAAGAGATATGAAGATAAGCAGGAGAGCAACAGAGAGATCAAAACTTAATATCGAGCGCGGGATCGAGGCTCAGCGTCGAGAGAGAGACCGAGGCCTGGCGTCGAGAGCGAAAGTGTGACTTGTAAATATACACAGAGGAACATTTATTTCGCCATACCACTGCTCTACCTCTGCATAATAACAAAACAAAAACAGATGCCAGGGTAACCATGCAGAAAATGAACTCCTCTGCAGCCGTCATATTACTCTGCGCTGGCCTGTGTGGCACAAGGGGGAACACACTGACAGCTTTCAGCCATGGCATTAGCGCCGCCGCCCTCCCCCTCCCTCCCCCCCCTGCCTCCCTTCTAACATTCATAGTAAAACAATGTTTGAACTTCAGTTGACAGGACGGTGTCCTCTTGTCTCTCTCAGAGGGGGAGAGCTGTTGCCAGTTTAGGAGTTTCACGCTCCCCTCTGACTTTGACCACAAGGCAAAAATATCCATCAACACTGGGCATAAGGCTCCCACTCCGGGCGGTATACCCTCTCAGTCTCTCTCTCTCTCTCTCTCTCTCTCTGTCTATCTCTTTCTATCTCTGTCTCGTTTTCTGAACTCCACAGTGCACCTTTCCTTATTTTGGTCTTGTCCGACCTGAGGAATTCAGCTCCCCCCTCAGCAGTATTTAGAGTATGGGGAGTAGGGGGGTGTGGGGGGTGTGGGGGGGGCGTGAAGGAAAGAGACTTTGATGATTAGTTCACTGTATAACTTAACAGCAGCAAGCATAATTTGCATTTTAAAAAGTAGTGATGTCCTCCTAATGAGGCAAGCTGCTAATTAGTCATTAGATATTCTTTTTCAATCCCACATCATCAGCTCATTGAGGGTACAGCTTGTGTAAACATGTAGCCGTCAGCTGTTCGATATGCTTGGCTTTATTGGGAATGGGTAAGATCAAGTTGAGCACCTGGTTACAGGATAAGGCTATGCAGTAATACATTGCTAATAATTTCCACTGATTGTACACTCACAGTTTTTCAGATACACCTTCTTCTGTATTGTTATAGGTCTATGCTGGTAGACTGAAGCAATTCCACTTATAGCATATGCATTGAGAGTATATGGTGATTAGGTGACACCTCAAATAAACATACAGACAGGCACATATTCAGACACACACACCTTATCGTGCTCAACAAAGTCCACAAACGCAGTCCTCTCCACTTCTACAGGTTGGCCGTGTCTGTCATAGAGTGCCAGGACAAAGTGGAAGAAGTTGGACTTGCGGAGATTGGAGGGCGGCTGCTTCTCAAAATGGGCTCTCGACAGAGCCACTCCACTGAGGAAACAACAGGAGGAGACAATCAGCTCACATCTTCTAACCTTCATGGCATCAGAGACATTCAAAGCATATATGTTGCTAAATATATGGGAAATTTGTAATCATATTTACCTCATAACTTGATTAACCTCTTGAGCATTCCTTCTTAGGATAACATTCATTTTCTCAACATGTTCAGTCTAACTGGTGAAGTTATAATGAATGAAACTTGTTAAAAAAAATAAAAATTCAAAACAGCAGGCCCATTGCCAGGCCTGCAGATAAATCATGAAATATGAAAAATACACCTAATTAATCTCGATGAATGCATTACAATTCAGTATATTTACTTTACTGAGGTTTTAAAGGAAGTTATTGTAGCCTGTAGGTGAGGTTTTTTCTATATGCATTTATGAGTGTTAATATAGTTTTTAATAGAATAGATAGAAGATAAAGAAATCACAAAAATTATAGTTTTATTGGAGCCATTTGACATGTGGTTCAAAGTTTGATTTGCTCCAAGTGTGAAAGGCCTATACTGTTTACTCATACTTCAGCTCTTCACACAGTTTACCACAACTATATTGATAGGCCTAATTTGTAAAACATTTTGCATATTCAAAAAAACCCAATAGACCTAGTTTTTTCTTACTATAACAGACTCTAAACTGTATTTAAAAAAAAAAAAAAAAAAAAAAACTTTGGATGATTTAGACTGCAAATTGGGATTCTTGAGTAGGTCTGTTGGCATAGCATCTTAGCCTATAATATATAATAATATTTAGAAAAGTTATTGTTCCATAATTTAAATTAATAAAAAAAATTAGGCCTCACAATCCCATCAAAAGCAAAGCTGGATCCCGGATCGATCATCAAAAATAGTTGCAATACATCTTTGTAACCTATGGACACACAGAACCTATCTATTTGTATTAATTTAGTTTAATTCAGTATTTTATAAAATGTGGATAGGTCAAGCTATTTATTTTCAGAAAACTCTAAACTGAGCAGATTATGGATTTTGCCTGACAGCCGTAAATCTTGGCCTCTGCCAAGAATAAATAAAGCCGAGGGGAAAAAAGCCTTAAAAAGTTATTTCAAAAAATCAATCAAGATTTTTTAATGGCGTTTGTACCGTTCATTAAAATATATCTCAATATTAAGCAAATATAAATCTTGTCACTGTTGCATTAGTCTTTGTTACCATCAATTGCATTAAATTATACATAGGCTATCTACCGTTATCTATTTATTACAGTAATGAACACGTTGCCTTTTAAAGAACATTTTTTTCTTAAATTGAAGACATTAAGGCCTTTTTTTAAACTAGGCCCACAATATTTTGTAAATTCTGGGCATGATAAGGTACATGGATATTTGGATCTGTGTTTGGGTAAAGAAATTGGCTAAGAATGAGAAGAGGATGAGGGAGCATCAAGAGGAATGTGGGAAACAGACTGGCGCAAGCAGGGGAATGACTGTAAAATTTAAAATTCATTCTTAAATTCGACGAAAAAATGTGGATAGGCCACATGCTGAAGTGTCTGGAAGAACTGTGATTCTGAGTGAAGAATTTTAGGATTTAGGAATGTCTTCAAACTACCACCAAACTATTGAAAAATGTTTACATTTATCTATATGAATCACCCTTCCAAAAGAAACTGTATTTTAGGTTAGGTCATAAAGATTTTGTAAAAGCTTATGTCAAATTCAATCTGGACACAACTTGTATGTTGGCCTATTGCATAACATTATTTTTCTGAGCAGATGCTCCTTGTGGCATGACTTTATGTCGAGGTCTAATATTCTGTTTGTTTTCCTTTTTGTGCCATTGTTGACAATACTACTCTTTCCCCTAAAGTGAACACAGCCAGACCTTTTCTTTTCTTTTTTTGATCAGTTAAACAAATGTCAACCTCTATGCCTGGCTGTTTTGACCTGCTGTTCTTTCATCACATTTGATGACGTTAGATGAGTTTGGGGTCTCTAAAGGTGACTCCAGTCATCTTTTGCAACAAGTAGCCTTGTTTGCGGCACTTTTCTGTACATCTGTAAGGACTAAAGACTATTCTTTCGTTGTATGTTCAATCAGGATAAACCATACTGTGTGCTCTACTACTGAACATGGAAACTAAAACCCGATTGCCTGTTGACAAGCGTATTATGGGAAATAATGTCTGCTCGCCAGTAGTGAGAATGTAATGTCAATTAGGAGATGATGTGGGTTTACACTGTACCTTTGCGCCGCTACGTTGGCATCCACAACTCCGACATTACGCACCCACGACCGGACCGGATCCATCTCCTCTCCGAGACTTCTCTCTTTTAATCCGCTCACTTCTCGTATCAGATGCTCCTGGATCCCGAACATTTAAGCCCTATCCTAACCGGCTGGGTGCACTTTTTTGAACTTAAGAAAAAATGAGTAGAAGAGCTAAAGCACTTTGGCAAACAACGGAAGGTCCGCCCCAAGGCGCTGCGCTCCTCAAGAGCGCTGCAAGATAACTGAGCTTTCAGAGAGCTGTCAGATACAAATAACCAGTGCTTTAAGATGTTCTGGATGTCTTCTCTAGAAATCCTTTCAGACTTTCTTTGAAGGCTGAAACGAAGATAACAGATATATTCCCCCACTGATTGCAAGCATTGTCCAAGCGCAATTTCCAGCGTCAGCTCGAGCGCAGATGATCACCTGTTCGGTGGACACAACTCCTAAGACAGTCTAGAGCGAGTCGGTCACAAAATATAGCCCGGGGTAGGTGTGTGCAGAATGCAGTCCCAGATCAAATGGCCAAATCGGATCAAACAGTTGATCTAAGGGCCAGGAAGCTCGCAGTGAACCGCTGTCTTGAAGCATGAATGAGACCCTCTGCCGGGATAGAGTATGGAGGAGGGGCCTTAGTGCCATATGGGGGACCGATTGTTGAAATGGATGCTCTCATTGGTGTAAAGTGCATCCGTTGTTTGGACTTTTGCCAGGTTTAGCATCCAACCACTGACTCTCTGAGCTCTTCCAACTTTTCTCAGATAAAGTTTGGCCGGTGGTGATATTAGTATTAGTATCGGAAAATCAACACATTTGCAATTACAGTTCTTATTGATAAGCAGACGATAAACATCTTCATGAAGAAATAAATATATTGTGGTGCAAGTGAATTGAAAGGTCCTCTTTGTATGTCGTGCGTGTGTGCGTGGGCGCGCGGGAGGGAGGGGGGCTAGAGCAATCTTTAGGCTATAAGGAATATAATTCAGAAAATAAATCAATATCTACATTTATCGGCCGCTCATATCATTCAAAACATCAATTCAATCTTTTATTCCCCATAGCAATAGAAACGGTTCCCTATTCTACTTTTTTCTAGGCCTATATAGAGTTTTTTTTGTCTTTTATTTGCATAGCCTAAATTTTGGTTTAGTCAAATTCTGCCCTGATGTTTTCCGCTACAGCCTATGAGTTGTCTACTGCAAATCCAGTTTGGTCTATTCATTCAAGTCATCATTTAACACAAGTGCGCTCTCGGCAGGCGCGTATTCAGCAGCTCGGCCGTCTGCTCTCTTTGAACGCAGTGATTCCGCTGAGGAGGCAGCGCATCAGTGTCAGGCTCAACAATGGTCGTCTGGTTGGTCCATCAATCTCCACCAGCAGGACAGGGCTGCGCTCTGATTGGCTTTGGGGCCGCAGCCTGACAGTGCCCAAAATCAGTTCACAATCAATAGGCGAGACTGTCATTATGATCAAATGCAAACTCGCATCACTTTGAAACAAGTCTGACACACAGAAAAAGAAGGGTTCTTCTTCAATTAAATACTAACATAAACCAGAATAAAGGATACACAATTGTTCTAAAAAAGTTCCTTTAGCTGCTGATTTGGAACAGTTCATGCATTCTAAAAAAGGTTCTTTATCACACCAGAAAGGTTCTAGGCCTATATGCATAACCGTTTGAGCGTTATAGAAGGGTTCTTTATAGCATCAAAAAGGGTTCTACTATGGTACAAGCGGACTATTTAGCCACACGCTTTTATTATATTATATTTTTTAGGCTGAACCTACTTTTTGTGATTTTTAAGTATACATATTGTTCTTCATGTTTTGATGATTTTGTCATGGCCTACAAAACGAAAATGTGCGCCATGCATTTCTTGCAGACTTTAAAATTAATTTCCGTTCCCGTTCGTCTGGCGTTGAAAAGGAAAGTTTTTTTTTTTCAACCATGGTTCCTTGCCCCTTACCGAGGCTATTGTCTCTGTGTGGAGTTTGAGCGCCTGGACAATGAATGTAAATCTCCCCCCTTGGATCCCGCCTCAGCCCACCATCTGCCAGCGCGGGACAAAGTCAGATGTTCCCCCAATTATGAGAACAGTCCTGGGGAATCCTGCCGCTGAGTCTCCGCCCTGTCGCCGTGTTCCTCACACACTTCCCCTTACTCTGATTGACAGCTCAACCCCAAACCATGAAAAATCTATACATGCTGGAAGAAGCATGAAGACTCATACCTTACTGGGATAAAATTCCTTTACTCCCCGCAAAACATCCGTGCACGAGTTGCAGGAGAAATCAGGGAGATGCACTCTTAAAAAAAGGGCTGCTTGTGGATTTATTGGTCCTGACTGTCCCGTGTAGGAGTAGCACCATATGTGAGATGAAGCCAATGCACGCGCAGGCTTGTTCTCAGTGCCTTGCTAATCGGCTCCAGTGTTCAACCCAGAACCTTCAGTGCACGAAAGAATAAAACACAAAATTCTAAGTTGAGTGCATGTTTACAGTCTGCACTGTAAAAGCTAATTTGTAAGGAAATTGTTAGAAACACATTTTAGCTTCACATTGCAATGATTCATTATGCCCACTGACATGCATGTTCTGAATAAAAGTGCAACGAATCTTTACAAACAACTGCAATGCGTGTTCTGAATAAGTTTTGGCAGATTTGATCTACTTTTTAGCGTTTTGCAGATGCAAAAATAATGACAGGCTAAATGAGATCCTCCTTTGAACTAATCAAACAGCATGGCCTTCTGACTACATCATCACACACATCAGAATAATTAGGAATCATTGAAAACAAAAGTTGAATAGTGGTCAAATAAGCAGTTTTCCATTTCTTAACCAATCTTTCTGTTTTTGATTTTTTTTTTAGGAGAGCTTGAGAAATTGCTATTTTAAAACTTATTTATCAGGAAACCTATTTGAGCTCTATTTTGCTTAAGAGGTTTTTCCGGACCAAAAAGTTTTAAGCACAACACCACCCAAATTATTAACCTCTTTTGAAACCCTTATTTTTCAGCATGTAGCGGTCTCTGACAATCTTCTATAGGCCTACTGGGCTATTGCTTGTTGAATGAAAACTTTATCCATTTATTACTCCGTTTAATAGCCTATAGGCCTAACATTTTAAAAATCAAAAATTCTGAATTCTTTTAAAGAAAGTTCCGGCTATTCCAAAATCGAAAGTTAAAACACTTAGCTATTTTAAAGAGGGGAAACGGAGCAAGTTGTAGTCCAATAATAGAAAAATTGAACAGAGAAATTATCACTTCTCGCCGTTTATTCAACAGTTTACAACAAACAGCAAACAACTTGTCTCTTCACTTCAACCCCACAGGTGCGTGTAGGCTCTGCCGTGATTATCATGCCCCGCAAGACTAGCTATATAAATGTGTGGCTTTTGTAAATTGGTGAAGCGGAGAGCCGGGGCGAAAATGGGGGATTAGTCAAACCACAAACGTCTTTCTAATCAATTTAACCCGCTGAGACGGTCAGCCCGTGTATTTTGGGGGGGGTGGGGCGGGGAATCAGTGACTGCTAAACCAAACAATAGGGTATCGTGTGCCACTCGTCCTCTCCAGCATTCCCCTGCTCCCATGGGAGAGGCAGCGCCACTCTGTGTGGATGGCAGTCGGTCCGCGGAGGTCATGAGGGGCGCGTGGGGGGGAGCCGGGAGACGCAGCAGCTGGTTCCCGTCCCCTCTCTCCACTGTGCAGAAAACAACAGAGCTAATGCGACCCACCACGTCTCCTATCGATCGCCATATATTGCGCTCATTTATTTGTTTACTTATTTAAGTAAGGATGCAGAGATCCCCTGGGGAGTATCGGCATCCTCAATTAAAGCGGAGGACCCGCCTTTAGTCTTATTTCTTATTATCAAACCATCAACAGATAAACTTTTTCCAAACATTTGGTTGACTCTTTAGATGGCCTGTTGAGGTTTTGAGGGTTCGGACAAAAGCATTTCCTTACAGAAACAGAAATCGGGTAATCCTATAGGCTAATACATTCGAAGAATAACAGTATAGCCTAAAAAATAGGCTATTACAGAAAAACTTAAAATATCATGCAGCTAGACTAAGTCAAAAAAAATACACAGAAAATCCTATAGGCCTACCGACGGAGAAAAAAAAAATCACAGCATCTGGTAACGATAAACTCACTATAGTGCTTTTCATCCATTTTATTGATATCAGTTTTATTGAAAAATATTTAGGTTGAAAAATAGTTCAGCCGGTGCCAAACTTCACTTTCAATTAAAAATGCAGCTATTGGACCTTCTGAAGAAATTAAGACCGTTCAGCATTTTCAAATAATTAAAAGCCTGTATAGGCTACATTTAACATTCTGTGAGTGCAGATGTCTGTAGTTATAATACAGCTTATAGCTTTGGCTTCAATAAGATGATGATGATGATGATGATGATGATGATGATGATGATGAAATGATGATACTCATCAGTGAGCTCAGCAGTTGAGTCTCCTTCCCCTGAAACACTGGAGCTAGAGTCCATATTTTGCATCTCAACAACTCTGCTAGATCTCCTCATTAACTGGGAGGGTGAGGAGGACATTTGCCCAACTGGAAAATGCTTTGTCACTTCTCCAAGTTTGAGAGGATGCCTCACTCCTGAGAGCCAAGCAGTTTGAGAACTGAGTATTAATTCACCCCCACACAATAACTCATCTGGCATCCTGGCTGAGCAGCAGGGATGTAGTGGAGGGTGAATCCACCTAAACTCAGTTCTCACCGTTTTATTTGCTGAACAGAGTTTACACACCTTTTCAGGCTAACATACATCTTTATGACGGAAATTCTGAGCATAGATTGTAAATTGTATCAAACTGCTGTATAGGTTATATGAGGATAGCACAAACTAATGCTTTTCTGAAAACATAATTGATTTTTGTTTACATTTGTGGTTGTTTATGATGATCACCGACTGGATGTCATGGTTTGCAAGCCTTTTTATTTACCACATCACTGCTGAGGTGACAGGTCCTGCCTCCCACTCCCATAGAGGAGAAGGAGCAGGCCAACTAACTGATACAGAGCCGAGAGCTGAGATAGATGCTTCTTCAGATGCCTTTCGAGCCTCTTTATACAACTTGCTAATGATGTGTTTTCTGCCAGCAATGCTGAGCTTCCTTTAGGGATGCACTGCAAGTATCAGCTTATCGACTTAATTTGATACTTTGCTTTGCTTTTACTGAAATCATCACAATGTCAAAGGGTGCATGCATGGAATTGATTACATTTACACACTAGATATTCAGGATATTGTGTATGATAGCAATAGTCTACATGTAGAATTAACCAGGCCATTCATGAGTACCATCACTAAATCCTGAATGCAGAGTATTACAGCACCGCAGGTCTTGCCTGCTGTCCTGTCCTAAAAAAAATTGTATGCCAGTGCCATCTGCTGGTCTGTGGTTTACTGGGAAAGACTATTATTCCAGCCAAAGAGGACAACATTTTATTATCTTCTCAAGTATTGTTCTGTACCATCATAGAAGGTTTCTGATTATTGTTATTGATTATCAAACATTTGTCATAATTATTCAAATTGAAACAAGCTACATCATTATAAAAAAGTCAAGTGACTCAAAGGTTGATATGCACAACACTCAATTTATTAATTCATGTTATACTTCAAGTCAACAAATTATTTGAAATATACATCTTATAATTTAGCTTATTTGGAAATTACCATAGTTTACATTCATTTTCCTGCCAAAGGCTATAAAAGTGTTTAAAAGAAAAGGTAAAGGATTCAAGAGGACACAAACATTCACAAATCAATAAGGAACTTCATTCATCAGGTGATAGCTACTGATTACTATCACCTCACTTTGCAGTGATTAATAGAAGAAAGAAAAGGCAAAATAAGCTTTGCCCCTTCTCTTCTATAACCAGTGCAAATATCAGTGCATTAGAAACATTACTTCATCTGATACAACAAAGCTAGCAAACTGTCAAAATCAAATATTCAAATAGCAAATTTTGTGGATTTGTGACATGAGGATCACATATGGGTCAGCAGCAGTGTCAAGAATTGTCACCTGTAGTGAAAATTAGATGCCCAGACATGTAACTGTCTTTGGTCAAGCCGTTGCCACCATGGTTAGCCACCAGTGAGACTGTGTCACCCTTGTTGAGCTGGAGATAGGTGCCCCCGGTGGCTGTGATGTAGCCCTTCTGCTGGGTGGTGTAGGAGTGCAGCACCACCTCTCCGTTACGCCGCAGGTCTAAACTGCCAGCGTTCTGGTAGATAGTACAGTGAAATGTAAACTCATAGAGGCCTGGCTCTTCACAGGTGAACAGACCCGTCTTGATGTCATAGCTGTTCTGTCCATTGTAGATGACCTCACGGAAGCGGATGGCCTCGCCTGATTTGGGGAAGTTATTGCCCAGTCGCACAGCAAAAGCAACTGACGCCGGGCCGGTGCCAGGAGGTCCCGCGGGGCCGGGTAGGCCACGTGGCCCTCTGGGTCCTGAAAAAAGACATGATTATTTATAATTACACCAACTTACATTTCCCATTGTAAGATTTTGAAATATTACTTTCAGTATTAGTAGTATTACCATATCTATTAGTATATCCATTCCTATATTTGTGGGGAATAGTAAAGAGAGTTTTACCCTGTGGTCCTTGGGGTCCACGTGGCCCGTTTGCTCCATTAGTGTCTCCCTTTCCTAGAGAAAGCGACTAGGAAAAATCAGTATCTCAAAAATATTGGCATTGATTGCCTTCAGCAAAAAAGGTCAGTTTTTAGGGTTAAGGACATCCACTCACCACTTTCAATCCATGGCTTGAGGTTAAAGGCAGGGATGTCATCACACTCGGTATAACCAGACCCTCGGGGGCGGTACAGGAAGGGTTTCTTGGGAACTTCAGTGATACCAGTGTTGTCACAAATTATACGTGCAAGGGATGTCCCCCTTAGGGACTCCCTCTGGTCATCAGTGAAGACTCCAGAGTTCTCCCACCAGAGTCTGAAATGGACAGTTTATTAACATTTGTACATCTGTAATACATGTCTGTCAATGATGTAATTTCAGGCAGGCCTCCTCTCTGCTTACCTGTCTCCCTCGCGGATCTTCTGGAACTGAGTGGCAATAAGGCAGGCGAACAAGGGCCCCACACGGCCTCCGCGGACAAAGGGCTCAGCCACTCCTGCCAGCCACACATCAATGTTGTCAGGTGTGCCATAGAGATCCAGCAGGTTCTTGGCCAGCTCAGCGTTGTTCATCACCTTAGCCAGCTGTTTCAGATTTTTGGGTTGTGACAGCCCACAGAACTTACGCCATTTGTTGTAGCCTACACAGGAGAACATAGTGTGAAATTATTGCACTTGTGAAGATATTGTATAACTTTGAAATCTGTAAAGTGTGGTATCCTCAGATATGCAGGCTAACTAATAGATAGACCGAATATAGACTAATAGATAGACTAACAGAAAGACTAAAACAGGGGCATACCAGGGAGTCCATGGTCTCTGCCTCTCTGCATGTTGAGAGCGCCCAGATCCAAGGCCAGGTGAGAGGAGAATTCAAACAGCCTTTCCCTCAGCTCATCATGCATCATGTGGTCCTGTGTGTTCAGCTTGGCCTTGCGACCCGCCAGCCCCCTCATGATTGGGTCCAAACCACCTGAGGCGCACAAAAAAATGTTTATTTATTTTTTTTTTTAAATATAATTCAGGTCAACTGAAATCCTCCAGTAAGGTGAATGGAAAAATTGTAAAGATCTTGGCCATACCTTCAAAGATGACCCTCCATGGTGCAAAGAAGGCTCTGTGCAGCAGTGGGCTGGGGAAGTCGGGGTGTTCCTGGTACTCCTCATTGAGACGGAAAATGAAGGGTTGAATCATCAGGTGAGCGAATCGGTAGGCGGCTGTGGCGAACACATTGGAGATGCTGGGGTCCACGTCCTCATCATAGCCTGGGTAGGTGGACAACTTCTTGGCAATGAAGTCTGGGCCTACAATGTGGAGCAGGTAGTCTCTGTAAGTGATGACCTGAAAGAGGAAAGGAATGAGTGAGTCAACTGCACCGAGTCTCGCATTTGTGGACGTGCCACTTCATCACTTCAACCATGAATGTGAGCTCTCTGTTATGTGTGCCGTTCATGCCGTCTCTAACCTGGAAGTATCCTCCCATGATCTTTCGCGCCTCCTGGTACAGTCTTTCTCCATTCCAGTGGGGATTGAGCTCGGCCAGGGCGCGTGCCAGACGGTTGTGCTCACGCATCATCAGTGTGTGTATGGAGGTCAGCGCAATGTTCTCGTTGACACGCTCATCACCTGCGAGACAGCAACAGGAGGCTGCGTTTAATACTTGTGGTTTATGGATGCCTAACTTAGAGTAAGTTGTGGTAACCATGACAATCACAGCATCGAATGTCTTGGAAAAGATATCTGATCTCACTGAGACTAAGTTAGTTAAGTAAAGGTTGAATAAAATAAAAATAAAAAATATGTTGTCAGCACCACATGATGTTTACAATTAGCCTAATATGTTTTCAGTGATTTTACATCAGCTAGTTTGCTTCCACTCACCAGCCAGGAAGCAGGGCACCTCCTTGGCATTGGTATCATTGGTAATGCGGGCTCGGCTGGCACACATGTTGACACCCATAGTGGCGAAGGGCAGGAGCTCACGGCCGCTGTCAGTGTACTCGGTGTTGACCCTCAACAGGCCCTCGTCATTGGTGAGGTCGCGGAGGTTGCGAGCTTTGGCCTCCTCCGAGCCGTAAACCTGGCCTACATCAATGAAAGCTGTAATGGAGTTCATCTGCTGACGCACAGTGCTTGCGCCGAAGTTGTGGCCTGTGTTGCCAGAGCCGCAAGCTGCTGATGAGCGGAAGAAGGGGATGCACTCCTCTGAGTTTGTGCCAAAGCGGGGATCTTGCGTGGGAATCTGTATTGCGTTGACAAGCAAAAGTTAGCATTCAGTGTGTGTGGGTGAGCATTGCGTGCATTTATGTATTTACTTCTGCGATGCTATGATACAGACCGTGACGGGGAAACAGGGCTCTGAGCGTTCACAGCTCTGGTCACAGTCGATGCCATTGTTGAATGAGCGGATGACGGGAGAGTGAGGGGTGAAGGTCAGGTCATGGTCAGTCCATTGACCAAAGATAGTCACCAGGTGGGTATAGAGTGAGTCACTCTCTACATCAGCATTGGCGGTGCTCAGAATACGGTTGGACACTTCCCTTACCTAGGGAGAGGCATGCAGACAGTGAGCACCTTGGTGAGAGTGATATATACAACTACCATTATCTAGCCACCAAAACACTGCTTTGTTCCCTTCAATATGGAGAAAATACATGGAGAATTACTGCAGATGTTCTGACTAAATGTTTCTTTTTGGTTTTATTTATCTGTGTATCTAAATTTTTTCCATTGTCTTTTTAGAGGAAGTCTTCATGTAAGCCTCTCAGGTTTCTTATCTTTCCTGTACTCTCAATTCTACTAGTTTTCTGCAATGGAGCAGCCAATAAAGATTATATTTTGATGTAAAGTACCAGGGGAAGAATACGCCTGTTGATTTTCCTGTCACGGTCCCAGCCTTTGGGCAGAGAGATGCTATCCTGGTACTCGGCAGGTAGCCAGCGGGCGAACGGTGTGTTGGAGGACCCTTGGCGAGTGTCTTTCCTATGGAAGAGAAACACAACATTAATGATATTCTCTCTTGACAATCTTTCCGTGATACTAAAGGTTGACAGTACTGAGCTTTGATGACAGTGATAGAGGTTTGACTATCAGTATTTTTCAAAAGGAAAGTGGGCAGTCCACCCCCATTTTTAGTATCTTTATTTAAGCAGTGGGAAAGTAGAGAGGGACACAGAGTAGGTTAGACACAGGAGGGAAAGGTGATTTGATTCTAGGCCAGTGGAGGCACACATGTGGCTCCAGAAGCAAGGAACTTAAGGACTCAACTATCTGTGGAGATGCTTATCACTAGCGTTTTTTTTCCTGGTTCGTACATGCTAAAATCGTTGTTTTCCGGCTGCCTCACCTGTTGTTGCAGACGCTGGTTGCAGTGCGAAACGTGTTTAGATTGGGAGTTGTTTTGCATGAAGGGGGGTGATCTCTGGCAGAGCAGCCTGTCAGATCAGCAATGACCCTCAGCTCCTCCTCGGAGATCAGATCTGATTAACAGAGGCAAAGAATCAACAACTGATCTGAAATGTAAATGCCAGTATGGATAAATGGAAATAACCGAAGGACATACCTGTGGCATTGATGGAGCGCTTTTGAATGTGGTGACTGTCGAGAGACCTCTTCTTGATCAGTGTAATGGTATTCTCCATGTAGTCAGCAGCACGCACCGCTAAGCGGGTTTGCCCTGCAGGTTGCTTCATCAGCCGTAGGATGTCTGAAGGCGTGGCTGCATGCCTCTGCACACGTGCAATGCTCCTGGGTTGAGTAAAGAGAACAAAGACATGAGATGTCACTGCTTTTGATCCATGACAAGCCGCTGGCATGATAGTGGCAAATTTTTGGAATGGTTTTGAAGATTGGAAGACAACCCTTGTGAGTTCATATATTCTATTACGGCAGAACATTCAGTCACACTATTGGATAGTCCCTTGTTGATACTCAACTTCCTATCAAGTGACTATAATGTGTCACTAAAAAGTCTACTGAGATCCAAGTGATACTGATATTCATTGTCTGGGCTAGGGTTAATCTTAGGGTTGGGTTTAATGTTATAAATAGGGTGAGGTTAGGGTTGGGTTTCAGGTGATGCTAAGGCCAGGGTTAGGGTTACATAATCTGTGACAATGCACCAAATAGGCAAGTGAGACTTTGTTGAATTCATACTTTTTGTCACCCGATAGTTAATTGAACATCAACATTGGACTACCCAAGTGCTACCATACATTCTAATCTCTTTCACCAGTTGAACGGGTTTGTACACTCACTGTGTCCTGGAGTAGTCGTAGTCCATGTCCACTTTAGCCTTGGCTTCATTCACAGCATTTTCAATGAAACTCCTCCTGGTCAAGCTCAGTTCTGAAGGCAAAACAAAAAGTAGGTGGTCTATTTCAGTCAATCTGTTCTCTGCTGCTAAGCAATCCCATTATATTGCAACCACATATTTTGTGGTTCAATTGTAATACTGCTGTGTTTGGTCAATACATTAGTGAGATTTGCATTGTTATTTTGTTTAAAATATAAACTCATAAGCATCTCTGTGATCTGATCTATTTAACCCTAATCCAAATAAAACAAAAAAAAAACAAAAAAAAAAACTCTATTTTATTTAAGATTAATAAATAGTGCCTCTAAAATTATTCCTAGCAATTAAAAAATAAGATGATACAGCTAGGACTCACCAGCATTCACCTGGCTCTGCAAGCACAGGTACAGGCTGACAGATAGCAGGCACAGAAAACCGTTCATCTCTGAAAAACACAAACAGTGTCACACACACACACTGGCCATGTCAACTTGCCTTGACACATGAAACCAATATAATACTGAATATTTCAGAATTTTCTTCCCAACAGGTAAAAAATTTAAAACATATATAAGAAATTCTAGTTGCCTTATTGTAAGAGAATTGTGTTGAACACATTTAGTTTGTTGTACTTTTTTTTAAGCAAATAATTCTGAAAATAAATAAAAAGTACAATGACACAAAAATAAAAATACACTCATCTTGAGCTAGAAACAAAGAAAAACTACATGGAAGGTTAAAAGTTAGGCAAGAAACATTGAAGCAGCTAGAGCCCATGTCTACTGTACCTGCGATGTCCTGGTGATGTCCAGGGTCAAATCTGTTCTGTTCTTCAGAGGCAGCCAAAGCTGAGTGAACCCTGCTATGCTCTGAAATTATTGGTCAATATATAGCATGCTGACATGGGCAGGAGACTCCCTGCTGTGACGCCACAAGGAAAACATGTCTGCTACTCAGACTAAAGATACAATGAATGTATTTCCTTCTTCCTAGTTCCTCCTCCTACATCTGGAGCATCCCTGTTGAGCAGGTTCCAAAAGTCATGAATATATCGTGTAACTGGAAACTCCCGCACACAGCCTCGCATTTCAACAAAATGTTGATAAAATGTTGTCTTTCTTAAATGGCTCCAGATTTCTCCCACTGCCTTTTCTGCTGTGTGTGAGATCTCTGATCCACTGAGCTGTTTTGAACTAATCTCTCCCACAGTCCCGGGGTAGATTTTATCGAAGATGAATTCCTCTACCTTTTAGTCAGTGGAGCCAATTTTAAATAGACAATTTTAGATGTTGTCCCTTAACATTATTTAAAGAGGCTCTTGACAGACATCTACAAACTGTCATTTTTATCCAAACTCTTAGAGAAAGTGGCCTAAAATTAACTGCTTTCTCTGAATTTGTATTTATTTATTTATTTTAGAAATTCTAATAAGGTTGTGGATTCTGCTTTTTTTATGTTTGAAATTACATTCTTCTGGCTATACATGCCGATGATGTTTAATTTAAATCCTGTTGGCCTTAAGAACAGCTTTTGATATTGTGAACCACTCCATTTTATTTTACCATCTTGAAAACCAGTGGTGTAGTCTAATTAATATGCAGGAATACGCTGTATGCCCTCTAGGATTTACTGTATGCACCTTTAGAAATGAGCTGTTATAATGTAATGTAATGTAATGTATCTCTTGAATGCTTAGACTGCTTTGGCTTGATAACTCTACTGTCTGGCAAAGCGTAAGTAAAGGAATGCACCCCGCCGGCTCATGGACAGTGCCCATGCAAGGTGTGGTGATTACAAAAGCCTAATTATTATTATGGTTGGCTATGTTTCATCTCTTTGAAAACACGTCCGGGTTTATGAGAGCTTGTTAAGGCATCAACATTGAAAATGGAGCTGCTGGTCAACTATTCTGGTTTAAGTTCTGGTGTGTGATGCGGACATGGCATTATGCAGGTTTAAAGACTCAAAGGAATGGAAGGATGGTGTTACTGAGAGCCCACACATGGAGGACAGGTGCCTGGGTACTACGATGTGATGAGCCAGTGTGACCCTCTGTTCATGTGCAGGACAGGCAGCTACCTGTACTGCTGCAGGACCTGTGGCTCCAGGTTCTGCTGCAACTGGACCAGACCACCTGCAAAAACTAGACACTCTATTGTGGATGGTGACAGGCAGAGACAAGGATAAAACAAACCTCATTGTGTATCATATGCTGGGTCGTGGCTCTTGTAAGGACTTTCACCCAGCTTGGTTTAGTAAAGACACACCATCCACACAGAGGAAATATGTCAAGGTTGGCTATGGCACAGTAGTGTTCAGTCAACACCCAGCTTTTTGGGGGGTCTTGTGATGTAAAACTTAATTTGCCTCCGGTATTGGAGGCAAATGAAATGAAGAAGCTCAACTACATTGTTACTACTGTAAAAAACAAACCAACAACAAAAACAGTGTGTCACACTAACACTACTTTGAAAAAGTAGTTCAACTGCACTCAAATTATGTTCTGAAAAATAAGATGAGTCTGGAATATGGCGTTTCTGCCTGTCAGCATCAAATTATGAAAATAAGGCAGATTGTTCAGTACAGCAATGCCCCACCCAACACACTCACAGGTACGCACACACAGATGCACACTCTCTCTCTGTCCCCGTCTTTGTCTGTCTCTCTACATCTCTCTCAAACATACACACACACACACACACGCACACACGCATACACACACACACACACACACATTTTAGGTTTAATTTTTACTGTAGCCTGCTTGTGGGGCAACTGTATGTTTTGAGGCTGGACAGAATACACCAGTTTCTATACTGAACAGATGCTTATTGACCAATAATAAATGGCCATTATCACCTTTACCTAGCAGTATGTTATATAATTTAGTCATGTTTGGGGTTGAATGGGGGAAGGGGCGTTGGGCACAGGCCTTAAATGGCTTTCCTCCTCCCACACAGACGGTGACATTTTGGTTGTGACAGACCCATCCCTTTCACCGTCGTATATGCTCCCACTTGATCTTCACTTTTTAAATAATACTGTATCATACTAATTGCTTTTCTTACATACTTTCTTATAACTGTTCCTTAACCTATGCAAAACATTGTAATTGTCTTTAATCTAGTTTTTGCAAAGTTCTATATGAATATTGTGTATTATTATAATTATTTATTATTATACAAATAAAACAATAAATATATGAAAATGATTAAAAACAATCCCTACAATTCAATTCAATTCAATTGTAGCAGATTTTTTAAATGAGGGCAAACAAACATTTACTAACAATGTAATTAACAAAGAATATGTATAATGCCCAGAACTTCCTGGTTTGGAAGGATTTTCCAGATTTTTTTGACTGGCAAGACAATGCTTTCAACCCCTGTGGTTTGCGTGACAAGTCAAAAAAAACAAAACGAACTTCCTCCAAGAACATTAAAAACACAGAAGCCTGTGAAGCACTCTCCTTTGTTGCCAACATAGTTACACTTCACATGCAATGGCTGTGGACATTTGTTCCAAATACTTACATCTTCAATGCTTTACACTCTTTATAACTCTATCTATTAAGCTTAAGTTGTTGGTGGCCCATTTATTTATTTATAACTCTCGTTGCTTTTGTTTTAAGAGTCAGTCAATCAGAGTCATTTTCATTCACTAATCACATTTTTTGTATGCAAAAACTTTTTCTTAAAAGTAATAGATGACTGGATAAATGTGGTGGAGTAGAACGTATGAAATTTCCTTTGAACTAGAGTGGAGTAAAAAAAACAACAAAAAATATAAAAATTGTACGTAAGTACAGTACTTGAGTCAAAGTCTACTCATCTATTTCCCACCTCTGTCGATTGAACAAATAATATTACATTACTCACTGGGAAAAAATAATTAATTCCTAATTTTCCCCTAGATACGTTAATAAGTCTTAGCCTGTTTGGGCTTCTCATATTGTATTTACATGCTTCCTCCTTGCCAAAAATAGCACTAAATCAGAAACAAGAGGTAGAGCTGACTTTTGACTGGCATTTGTTCAGGCATGTGGCCTGTCCGGTTTTGTTGCTTGATTGCATGACAAGCTGCAGATTATAAATTCTGGCCCTCTGTCTACATGGTGAATTAACATAAACAAACACAATAAAAATATTCACCCTTCTAAACAGGGGTGTGACAGGATTGTTTTATTAGGAGTTTAGTCCACAGGCAGTGACATAACCCTTATAAAAGGCATTTGGAGGCATCCTCCCCTAAGTGGAATTTTACTTTTTTATCTTTTACATGCTAACTACATACATCCACCTTGTGCAATGTGAGAGACTACATTACTTCAAAAAAATCAGGAGAAAAGCATAAAAATCAATCAGGTCTACCCAAACTCTCAGTCAGCTACAGCTTATTCAGAACACTGCTGCTACAGTCTGACTAAAACTAAGAAAGCTGAACACATTACACCAGTGCTCAGGTCTCTGCACCGGCTTCCAGTTTGTCGAAGAACTGACTTTAAAATACTGTTGGTCCTCTGCAAATCACTCAATGGTTAACGACGAAAAAACATCTTTGACTTCCTCTTACCATATGAACCCTCCAGACCCCCTAGGTCATCTGGAACTGGTCTGCTGACTATTCCAAGAATTACAGCTAAGCATGGTGAGGCAGCACCATGTTATTATGCTACACACAAACTTCCAGAAGATCTCAGAAGCGCCCCAACTTTGACCACTTTTAAAACTTGGCTAAAACTTTTTTGTTCTGCACTGCCTATGCAACTTCACCTTTATTCTTTTTATGCATTTTAATTCTTTATTTATTATCTTTTTTTTAATTTATCTTATTCAGTATTTCTTATGCCAAAACCACAGGTGAATTTTGAAGCCAATACAGAAGTGGCGACAGCATCAGCTCTTCTAATGTCCGCTATGGGCTGGCTCCAAAAAAGACTTCAAACCCGGCCCAACTCTATGCAAGTCAATGGGACCACAAACCAACTTCTCACTAAAAATATAAAGTCAAATTTTTTCCACAAGAGGTTATGGCCTCATTAGCTAATTTCACTTCCTTGTGTGTCCTTATGCCGATTTTCAAAAATAATTGTGGACAGGATATAACAGATATATCATGGGTTTGTTTCAGGTTGTGTTTGACAGGTGGCCTATCCAGTGATCGACAGGTCAGCCATGCATCGCCGATTATGAGCCAATAGGCGGCTCTGCGGACAACCCAAACTGTGGTGATGTAACAGAATACTATGAACAGCCGGGGAACTAATCACGCCTGTGCTCCTAAACCTGTATCAAGCCGTGTTGACATAGGACGACTTTTTGAACACACCTGCACCTTTTTTATTGGTTTGGTCATGGTAGTCGTGTGTCTCCTCTGAACTATGTGCCTTGTGTTTTGAATGCGATTTGTTTTGCAGTGCTCACCTGGGCACTCCAAGCTTAGAGCAAGCTAGAGCTACTGCTGATAGCTTGGTAGGTAGCCAGTTAGCCTTCCTTAGCTCTAGTTAGCTAGCACTAGCTTGCTAGCCCAAACAAGATTTTGAATTGTGTACGAGCCGCTCCTCCATCTCGAGTCATCTTCTGTCAAGATACACTGCACAGAGCAAACTGTCGCAAGATTGCGTTGAGAATTCAGGCACGTTAGGAGAAAAAAGAGTCCTATGTGATCATGGCCTAAAACTATCAGAAGCATAATTTTATTGACAAATTTTCTTAATAATTTAGTAAATGTTCCAACAAACCATGATAACAAAATCAAGGATCGACGGAAAGTTCCTTTTACCCTGTGTTCAGACAGAATGTGAAAAAAAATAGCGGCAATGTAAATGCATGCAAAGTCAAGGAAGGAGGCGAGTGGAGTGAGATGAACGAAACTTTGGTGTAGGCCAACCCAGTCCATGTAGAGCTGTTTCTACTGCTCAACCAATCAGCATTAAGCCCTTAATTGGATCAGGTGTGCAATTGTAGAGCTGGAACAACAACTTGCAGGACAGGGGGAACTTGCAGGACAGGGGGAACAGGACAGGATTAGGAAGCGTAGCTCAAGGCAGCAGCAGCACCAAGCAAGACTCCAGGTGTCTGTAAATTTCTTTCCAAAATGGACGACAAGCTCATTGTAGCACCACCTCGTATTTACAGCAGGAAAATTGTCCTTTGGGTATTTGTGACTAATAACACTAATTTCCAAACAAACCCGCAGAGGATTTTTCCCGCAAAAGATGTACCTGACACTGGGTGTTTACAACAGGAAATGTAAAAGCTTTCATGATCGGTATAGGTTGAACCACTATTGCATTGTATCAATCAGCAGTAGAGAGTAGCAAAACAGACATTTATGTATATGTATACTTTTCTTGCTCTCTGTGTCTGTCTGATCTGGTGCGGCTCGGTGTGTGTGGGAGCAATGCTCGGCTAGCCCGATACGTTTATCGGTTAAATGACCTATTCTATTCCACATTTATCGGTTAAATGACCTATTCCACCAACGTCACATACCACAGGTAATAACGTTACCTACCGTTAAGGTTTGCAGGACAGAAGAAGATGTGGATGTCTGTAAATTGACAGCAAAGAGTGGGATTCAATATGACATTATCATCGTATGGGACTGAATGTGGCATTTAGCCCACAGGCGAGAGGCCATCTCTTAGTCAGAGACGCCCTCTAGAGGCCATCTCACACAGCAACATCTCACTAAGCGTTACATGACTGACTAACTGACTGACTGACTGACTGACTGCATGACCTGAATTTGCCTCGAGATGCCCTTGGCTGCGCCGTGGGAAAAAGTTTCTATAAATTATATGGTTGCTGTTTTAAAAGCAGTTTGTCAAATGGTAGTTAACTATACCTATAGCAAAAGTTGACAGAAACAATGTCTGGTGCATGGTCGGACCTTATTTTAAAAATAGCCATTGAAAATTCAACATTTAAATGAACCCTTATGTACTAGTTTATATATATTTTGCTTTTATATATTTATTAAACTACTGACCAAGAAAAAAATACAAAAATACCACAATTTACATTTAAAATTAAACATTTTAAATGGCCTGTTAGTAGCAGGGCATCAACGTAGAGTGAGAGTTAGGTCAAATGACTTAGGCGGAGTTAGGTAAAATGCCAAAGCCATTGTGGGGAAAACACAACCACTTGCATTACGGAAACTGACAACACAGAGAAGACAATAGAATTTCCTACTACCGTGGTTTCTGAAGGCTGTAATTATCAGCATACAGAGAATGTGTGACCTAATTACTCATGCGCTGCCTGCAATTTCCTTCTACCTTACAAGCTGAACAACCACAGGACAATCATATATTTTAAACTTATCCTAAATGAACAATTCAAACTCACAAATACACAACTGGAAAGAAACAAGAAACACAAGAACTTGTATGTCAGTTGATCATCATCCCTCAAATGGAAAAACCCTTTTTTGTCAGAGAAACTACGGTACAGGTGGTGAGCAGGAAATTCTGAGCCTCCTGATAGTTGGGACACTGGGAGCCCGGCCGACCCCGACGTGTCTAACTTCACTAACCTCGCTGTTCATAAGGGCCACCTCTGGCTTGAGGCCACCCTTGAAGTTGAAGTTGATGGTGACTGTGGAAGAAAATTCAACATATGTATTAACAGCTGAACTGGGGTCACCTCAGGGAATGTAAGGTTTCATGATGTATGGTCACCTCACTGTAACCCTTGTGCCATAACCTACTATGCCAGAGGTCTTGTTGTCAGAATGGCTCCTGGATGTCTCCAAGATGTCCATGGAAGCTCTAACTTAAGACATAACATGTCTTGCTTATACTCTACTTTGGTGACCTGTTTTAATGTCAGCACGTTCTGTACGTCCTTGGAAGATACATAAAGGACTGGTTCAATCTCTTTCTCTTTGAAGAAGTGTACGTAGCCTCCTGCTGTGCGCATCTCTTCCTCTTGCAAGAATCTCCTTTCAATAAATATACATTCAAGTAAGACGAACCTCTGACTCCAGAACATTTCTTCAACAGTAACCAATAAAGTTTCAGCAAAACTTGGAGGCTGGAATCACTTCATTTTCAGTTTTGTAAAGGCCAGAACATAAACTCTTTCATTTAGACATAGTTTCATTTCTTAATTTAGATTGTGAATCATTATGTGAACAGATGGAAATTGACCTTTGCCAAACTTTCTGTCATTTATTGGAACCTTGCAATCAGTCTAAACAATAAAAACCCTAACCCTAAAATATAAATAAATAATAGGAGAGTATCACACTGCTGGGAGTACTGTAACACACTACTCAGTCACATTGATATTCAGTTCTGTAATCATCACTTTGGACACAATGATTTTAAGATTAAAGTATAAATTGCCCACTTTAATTTAAGGCTGTTTTCAACCATGCTGGATTACATTTCATCAATCTGATCATTTCAATATCATCCACCAATTGAGGATGCTTTGAGCAAATATCAACACAAACACTTTTGGAGATTGTCTTATATGAAATACTCAACATGTTCCCTTGATATAACTATACACTGCTCTTAAAAGAGCTGGTAACCATTTGTTTAATATTCTCCCTATTTTAAACAGTTTATTGACCCATGGGCTCTGTCTCATCATATTTCACAAAAAAGTCTGATCTAATTATAAACCTATTTCTGGACTCCCATTTGTGTCCAATACAGAGAGTTGTTTGTAAAGAAACTGATGGAACTATCAGTGATAGATGTTCAATTCTAGTTCGACTTGATCTGCTGTTGTTAGTCACAGCGTCTTAAATGACTGAGATTTTGTGTGAATCACAGACACTGGTTTTAACTGGTGCATATTATCTCTCTCAGATAAGCAGCTAGTGTGCTGACTGTAACTTGAAACATGTTGTGGTTTGGATAAGAAGTAACATAGCAGACAGACACATGGCAATTTGATACCATTGTCTGTGTGGCTGCTTTGTGTGGATATGTGACTGTTTATATAGCCTACTCTGCTGTTACATTTGGCAGGACTTCACGTCTCCCTCGCTACTACCTTCATCTCCACTGTAAATCACATTGTTTTGTATTTGAGAACACTCTGGTCTTGTTTATTTAAAAAAAGGATAATGTATACATCCAAGGAAGATAATGTATACATACATGTACTCTATTATTATTATTACGTACTCTATTGATAGCTTTTAATATTGGCAATAAGATTATTCTACTATTGCACTCAATGTAAAATGCTCTGGATAAATGTGTCAGCTTAATTCCTAAAATGTGAATGTAAAATCTAAATGGCTGTACATTGAAGTGTAACTCTATTATATAAAGCATTCGTTCTATTAAATTCTATTAAGGAAATGTTTGTTGTGAATATCTACTGTAGGTTAGCTCTCTACATAAAATGCAAATGGATGTCTGGATTGAACCACATCACTGTCAGAAATCTTGTTATTAATGTTTACTGTTATTACTATTAATTAGACTTGCATTTAATGTTGATTTACCTCTTGATTTACCTTTGATGTTTTTGAACCTTGGAGTGTATTATCTTTGAAAAGATTAAGCATCAGCAAACCAATCATAAGAAAAGATTAATCCAAATCTGATAGCAAATATAGCCTATGGAATTGAATTTGGTTTACTTCACCTATGGGGGAGATGGGAGAGTTTAACTGGAATACTGAGAGTCATAAGATAGTATCTCATAGTGGCATATTAATGATCTTTGAATGCTACTTTATTCAACCTCATGCCACTATGAGGTCCAGGATCTCATAGTGGCATGAGATCCTGGACCTCATGCCACCCAGCTACACTAGATGTTGAACAGGAATTATGTTGATAAACCAGCTGACAGTGATGACTGAAATGAAAGGAGGGAACAGTTTGTACAATGTGGTTGTGTTGAAAATATGTTTAATATGCTTACTTCCATCCCACACTAGATATCCATAAATGCTTGAAATTTGTTTCTAAGACAAATATAAATAGTGAAGTTGATGCCTATGTATGAATTTCTTTCCAGAGCTTTTGCCTTTCCATCAAGGCAAAATATAAAATAGTTTTGTTTAACACTTTTTTGGTCACTGCATAATTCAATTTGTGTTATTTCATAGTTTGTCTTTACTATTATTCTAAAATGTGTAAAATAGTACAAAAAGACAAATGTGGTGTGTCCAAACTTTTGACTGGTAGTGTATTAAAACATGTTGATGTGCAATTCAAAATTGATTTTGGATGATAGTTCATACTGATCTGTAAATTTTCAACAATGCAACGTCCTAAAATGATTAAAATGCAGTATTAGCAGAAACCTTCATACTGACCTGATTGATTTCTGTACAATCTGTTGTTTTAGTTTCACATTGTCAACCATGCAACATTCCTAAAGTAACTAACTTTGAGAATGTAAAAATCAACACAGTGTTTATGTAAGTCCACACCCATCAGAGTTTGAAACAGTGTTGAACACCTGTCCAGAGTCAACACTTGGTGAGCTTGGCATGATAAGTTCCTCTCTGGGTGGAGTGCAGTTCTGACATTTTGAGCATCAAAGATTTGACATGGCATCTGGCAAAGCTGTTATGTACTTTATATCTGTTTAAAAATATTTAACCCCAAAGTTTCTTAAAAAAATAATAATAATAATAATAAAAGCATATACAAGCATAAAGTAACATTCAAAGATCATTAATATGCCTAACTCAATTTTGATCAAAATAAATAAATAAATAAAAATAAATAAAAAGTCAGCTAGAACCTTATAATTCCAAACTCATAACTTGTCAACTCAAAATAATTAAAGTAGCCTAATAAAAGTAAAGTCACTGAAAAATTAACACTTTTCAACACTGCTGCTGTCTAGTTACTCAAACTTGGCACTCATTCAATAGCTGATTATGAATTACCCCCATGTTCATTTTCAGTTTATTCTTGAGTCTATATTGGCGTCTCATCTATATTGATGTTTCATATTTTTCACCCATTTGAAATAAAATTGGCTATTCAAAGTGTCTACCATAACTTTTGATAGACAGTGCCCCATTTCCCAAAAAACAACACAACAACTCCGTTTCCCAGAAAGGATTCAACCAGCAGCCTAATTAATTCACTGACGTCACCAGGTCACCAGCACGCGGAACAAATGGCGATAACAGACCTGGCGCCGGTAAGACATAGCTGATGCCTAATTGATCGTTGACGGAGCCGCAGTAGGCAGGGAGGAATGGAAGAGAAAGTGGTATGCACAAGGAAATTAAAGATACAATACTGGAAACTGACATTCAACAAACCGCTGAATGCCCTCATTACGAGGAGAGACAATGTGTCGTTTTGTTTGGCAATTAATCGTTTGTGGTTCTTCATGTTATATACTTCATATAATCTTACTGAGTGTAGGCCCTAGCACCTGTAATCAGATTAATCAATTTTTACTCGTAGGCCCACAGATTTGAAGTATTTGTAGCCTAGGCATGTCAGACTTCATCTAAAAGGGCTTAGAAGCAAAAGATGTGAATTATGACCAGTGAGCTCTTTCAAGAAAAATGCAGCAGAAAAATGCATGCTCACACACAAACACACACACACAATGAGTTTTCTTGTTTGTTTTGCTGTGTTGCAATGTTAGGGTTTTAACACTTCTATTATTATTCTCCAATAAAATGTAATAACTGTTTAACTGTGTAACTGGGTTTAAAATTCATCTTTTTTAATTAAATGAATTATCAATATGACAGGCTTCACATTAATCATGTGGTTGCCATGTCAATATATTGTTAAAATTACATTAAACAAAATTATTTTAAACTAAAACAGTTATGTAGCCTACCATTTTACCTGAACACCATGTAATAGATTGAGAGGGGACCTCCTTATACTTCAGCAGCTGCAAGGCCTAAACAATTAGGTATATAATACTTTTTTCAATGTTGTTGTTGTTGTTGTTTGTTTTTCTCAAAACAAATATTAAAAAAGGCCCATTACAACCATTACAACTCATCATTTGATTTAATACAAAGTTCTTTGAATGTTGTCCAATCTTATTAACTGAAAAGTGGCCCAATAGGTTACTGCGGACATCACCCTGTATGTGCAAGTTTTTAGTGTGTGTGTGTGTGTGTGTGTGTGTGTGTGTGTGTGTGTGTGTGTGTGTGTGTGTATGTGTGTGTGTGTGTGTGTGTGTGTGTGTGTGGGTGTTAACTTCTCTGTAACTTGGTGTCTCTTTTGTTTTGTGACATTTTTCTCTGGTACACTGCGATGGAACGGGGAAGTCTGATGTTTTTGGTGTTTCCTCATGTTTGGCATATGTGACGCCTTATCTGCCAGTAAACGCTCTCCCAGGTATCATGAAACGCCTTAATTTTGAAAAGTTCTAAGATGTAGCCTACGACTTGAACCAACGTGATATCCACCCACTAAATTATAGGCTACCCTTTGCCTAGCCTAGGCTATAAAAAATAAAAGTGTGCCAACACGCTGTGGTGGCTAGCTGTCAACAAAACACACTGTCAGTGGTGGAAAGAGTAGAAAGTGTTACTTGAGAGCGTTGTTACATCTGCTCTTATCTATGCAAAAGAACAAGAGGACAGAGTTCAAACTCATTTCCTTGAATTGGAAAATTTGGAAATTACAAAATAAAGTGCACAAACAAAGTAAAACCAGATTACTCTTCTATTCTCTGCTGACTGGCCGTTCACTGTGAATGGCTCCACAATTTGTCAATTTATGATTGTCCAGTTTCTGATGCTTTGAGAGCCACAAAGTCTGTGGGCCTACTCTGTAATGGATGCGATTTAAAATAGTACAATACTTAAGCAAAAACGTACCAAGTAAAATTGCTGACTTCAAAAATACTCAAAAAGTACAAGTACAGACAAAAACTACTCAATTACATCAACTTGAGTAAATGTAATTAGTTACTTCCACCCATGGTGAGTCTTTTAGACAGCAGTGAAGATGATTCAAGGTTATCCGCATTCAGAGTCAAAGATCTCAAATCTCAGTCTTGCTTGTCCTGTCTGCAGAATATGTGACTGCTGCTGTATTGGCCAGCTGTTATAAAACCATCCGCTGCAGCTTCTTTCTAATCTCTGAAGTTATGACAGAAATGGGTTGGTCAACGCACTGTGGTACAGCTGACTGCAGGTCTGCTTAAAATACCCAACAAAAAACACACAGACAGACAGATAAACAAATACACAAGCAGACAAATAAATAAATAAATACATAGGCTAAAACTAGCCTATTACTAAACTAATAATATGAAACTAAACTAATAAACTAATAAAAGTAATTCAAACATATTTATAATTTTGTTTTAATTGTCATTTTTATTGGTTTTCGGTTTGGGTGAACAGCTTTTCTTCATAGTGGCTTGTTTCACTCTCTCACAAAACATTCAAATACATTTTATATCAAGTGTGGAAAACTGCAGGTCGTATTTATCACGTGTTTGTGTAAACAGTGCCGATTCTGATCTATTAACCTGTGCGCACAAGCAATTATATGTGTGGAAATTGGGTAGACACCTGACACAAGACTTCTAGAGCGTTTGACCCAATTGAAGAGTGGCAATGGTAGGGCTCAAAACTGGAGGAGGAGATTATTGAAATGGTTCACTCCCATTGATTCACTAAACCAAAATGCGCATTAACTGCGCACAGTTTCACACCCAGAGGAAACAGCTCCAAACTTTTCACAACAGACAGAGAGGACGACAAATAAGAGAGAGGGTGTTCAATCTGAGAATTACTCTTGTCAGAGGATGATATTAAAATAAATTATAGTTTGGCAAGTCATATTTATTATGGTTATTAATAATAATGATATTATTTGATCACTACTTGATGAAATAAAGACGAAGTGGAACCTCAGACCAAGAGAGTCATGCCATATCCGCACTGACAAAACTTGGCAGCCCTTCATCTCCTGGCCTCTGGCTCAGCCTGGGAATCCGCTGTCTCCCCTGCTCAGTATTAGAACGGCTTGCCATGCATGTTACAACTGGACATGCGCACTCACCTACTTCTTGCACCTCAGGTATTCTAATTGGAAAATTCCAACTGATTGATTTGCATGTGTTCTTAATAAAGCAGGTGGAGAAAGCGCATTTTTGCGCATGGTATAGCCTCTTAGTAAATACGGTCCTGACACTTTGGCTTAAAAAAACACTGATGAACAGGCCTATCTATGTCTTACACAGCCAAGACACGTTTCAGCACTGATAAACAGAGCTGATGATGGGTCCCTGAGAATAAAGCTGCTTTTGACTTCCCAAAAAATATCTTAGCACAAATATCTATTGGCCTGCAGTAGAAGTTGTAAAACTGAAGTGAATATTGGCATTAAAACTGTAACCATGTCTGAGGACTGAAGCCCGGCAACACATACTGTGATCCTTTTTATTATATTTTCCTTTTAATGTTGTATCTACACATAGAGAGGGTTTTGTTGAAGTATTTTTTGAGTATCAGTTATTGGTATTCCACTACTTCCTCAACAAATCATAACTACATTTGGTATTTGCTGCTGCCAAGACCCAATTTTCCCAAGGGAATCCTGAAATTTTAATCTATAACTTTTGATAAATTCATCCTAAAACACATAGGATTGGTCCTTTTAAATCCATTTGAGAATTACATTTTTCTCTATAGCCCCTTATAGTTTAATATTCTGGCTCCTTTCTCTGCACATTTAGATTCAACAGTTGGCCTTTATACTTGGTAAACGAGGGGAGATCCAGTTTAAGGGCGGTCACAAATTAAGGGCGTTCTTTAGGCAAAGATAGGCAACTGTTTTAGGCCCTCAGCAGCTAAAAGGCCCCACAAAAGACATATCAAGTACAAGCTTATTTTTCAAGCGTTAGGTCCATTGCCAGCACCAACAGCAACAATGACAGTGAGTGTGCTGCCATGCCAACTGATACTCAGAGCCAATTAAGTAAATATTAAAAAGAGATCATGATGTTGAAGATGAGGAGAATGGTGACCAGCATCAGAACAAGGTGAGTGACACCATGTGAGTATCGTTGTTTTCTCAGTCAGCAGAGATCAGCTCCAGTGCTGGTCAGCCAGCCCATGCATGCCGATATTTTGCTCAGCCCCAACTTGAAAGTAATGTATAGAAAGGATGTATTGAAAAGGGTGAGGGTTGGGATTCAGGGGGCCCTATGCTTGCCTTCAGCCCCAAAAACACCAAGTCCGCCCCTGTAACAAATAACGTCCATGTCAATATGCTCAAGGACCATGTTTCATTTATTATTTTCGGAGTCTGATTCCAGTCTTGTTTTCTAATGTCTGGTACCTCATTAACACAAAACCCCACACCCACAATGTCTGGAGGTTAGAAGTGTCTCAAACCGGAGAGAATTTGGCTCTGAGGCTAACTTCATCAAACCTGTAAACTACGCACTTCAACCAACTCGTGATATGTGATTTTACCATTCTTTTGTCCCTATTCCTATGCAACACATTATGAATATAGGTAACATATTTAATACTTGTATATCTGTTTGTTTCAATGTAAGCCATGCCTTAAGGCCCTGACACACCAAACCGACATCAAAGAACCAGCGGCGACGGCCGACATTGGCATGTCAGGGCCTTTTTTAGGCTACATAATTCGTATAGAAAGAAAGCCTTTACAGTAGGCTAATAACCAGGCGGCTTCAACAGATGCTCTAATGTTCTGCTCTACTGCCATCTACTGGTCATCTGGTGTGTCTTCATGAAACATGAGACACATAATTGGAGGAGTTGTGCACTTATTGTGCAATGGAATAACGGAGAATAGGAATTCATAGGCTATTTGATTAGACATAGGCTATATAGGCTAATATAATTACATGGGCTAGTTCTATGAACATGGTTCGCATATTTAGGCAAGGTAATACATATTTGTGACCTTCATAGTAGGCTAAAGGCTATGTCATAAAAACTCGTAAAACTTATGTACGTTAGCCTCATTCCCATTCAAATATTCAATGGTCATTTGGCTGGCACACTACAATGGCTGCCATAGAATGTTTGATAATGTTGCCATGGAAATCAGAGTTGATTTGGCTCATGAGACTCAGAAAGCTGATGCGTCATCATTGCAACGGCATGATTTGGATTAACATTCTACTGACTTTATGAGTCTCACGCTCTGTCCACACATGGGACAGTGTCCATTTAGCCTACATGACAACATTATCAAAATTCAATGGAAGCCATGATAGGTAGGCTACCAGAGGAAATCACGACGTCCTTTCTATCCATTAAACCTCTGTAGTTAGCCTATATGAATATAGACCTATGGTTAGCTTACAGTTATTTGAAAATAGAATTTATTTTTGTTTATATTGCTGATTGTGATACCTTACTATGATCACCGACTGGAGGTCATAGTTTATCCACTTTTTTATTTACCACATTGCAAGTGTCGTCACAAATGTTACCAGGTTAGTCTGTGTGTGTTAGTTGGATTTATTACACAGACAGGACTCAAATGCTCAACACCACTTTAGATACTTTAGACAATTTTGATAGTTTTATATTTTTATTGTCATAATTTTATAGTTTTATATTTATTTATATTGCCTTATGTCTTTCATGTATTATTTATATTAGCTTACCTTATTACATTCCCTGTACTTTATTCTGACAATAGACTGTAGCCTACATGGTTCTGCCAATTGCTGCTGTGACACCCGAATGTCGCCTAGGGAATCAGTAAAGTGCATAATCTTATTTTAGTTGAGTAGAAACTCAAAATACCAAGTGTAGGCCTATTTGTTCAACTGCGCCTGCGCGTTACAGCTCTCGCTCTGATTGGGTGACAGTCAACCCGTGCTTCCGGTCCGACTAAATAACAGTACTGATTTTATTAAAGCTTCTGTGTCACCAACCCATCTGCGCTTCTCATATCGTGCTGTGTTTTACCGACACGATGGCAGTGTTCGGCTTTATCCTGGTGATCTTCATGGTGTTTCTTTGCCCTGGTAAGATGACGGTTTATTAACAGTGACTTAACTGTTTACATCACTGTCACCTGATCAGTCGCCATAAATCTTGTTGTCATAGGTCAGATTGTAATTTCAGCATTTCGAAACACATTTATTGTCGGGAAGGAGTTCTGCATTCTGACCCATCCTGATATATTAATGTTTGGACCAGTGAATATCTCTGTCTCCCTGTCTCCCTGTCTGTCTCTCTGTCTCTCTGTCTCTCTCTCTCTCTCTCTCTCTCTCTCTCTCTCTCTCTCAAATTCAAATTCAAAATGCTTTTTTCACATGAATGACAATGTCGGTGTTGCCAAAACATGGAGAAACATAAAACAATGTCATCTCTCTTTGTCTCTGTCTGGGTGTTTTCACTCAAGGCGACTCCAGGTTCATCAAAGACCCTCTCTCATCCAAGTGGGATATCACACAGCAATCTTTGGTGAGACTTGTTCTTATCTCCTGATCTGTGCATTGTCACAATTTTGTCAGATGATGACTAGGCCATCATGCGTACATATGGAATAAGATTCCATAAATATCGACATATACATACACACTACATACAAAAATTACCAAAACCTTGTTCACATCTGCTTTTTTTCGCATATATGTATCTTGTTGAACTTAAAAATAGTTCAGTAGTTCATCTAAAGTCAACGGGCATCAATAATAATCATTTCCTTTACTTTTATTACATTCAAAGTTGATATAAGTAGTTAAGAATCAGCACCGTAGTTAAAAGGAAAAACATTGGCAAATCCTGTTAGTTTCTTGTTTTTGTTTTTTACTGAAAATGTTCTGAACATCGATGAAGCTCAATTTCCTCAGACCTGAACTATTCTCTCACCTGTGGCTTCTCCTCATTAGACATCAGGTACCTGTTCAAAGTGCAGCCAGATCCTTGAGCTTTTCACAGACATGATCTCCAACAAAGACACTCAGGTGAGAATGTTGCTAAGTGTTACGCTGCATAGTTAGTTAGTAAGGAAACGGTGGCAGTCGTATGTAGCAGTTTGGATCTATTTAACGTCTAAAAAGTTAAACCTGAATCGGATGCAGGTAAGAAACAGTAGTTGGTATATTTCCCAGTGTGAACACAGATTGAAGGAGAATAATACTAATATTTAAATGTCAGAGCACTGCAATATGATTTTTTCATCTCAAAAGTACAGGTTTCATGTGCTGACTTGGTAGTCATAATGAAATAGTCATAAAATAATAAAATGTATCCTTACATCTCCCTAGTTCCTCTTTCACTTCTGATTAATTTGACCAGAATAGAAACCCAACATTTTTGTGTAACCATAGAAAGTCAGTCAGATTGTTGTGCTTGTGCAGGAAATTCTCTATGAAACCCTGCATGCTCTGTGCCGGCGCCTCCCTAGCGAACGGGTATCTGAGTGTGATTCCCAGGTGAAGACGTATCTGCCGAAAATCCTGCAATATACAGCTGGTCACCTGGTGAGAGTTTAGCCCTTTATTCACAGGTTGCTGCTTCTGTTTAGGCATATGGAAACACAATATGCTTTTTGGCCTTAAATGATCACCTTTAATGTATGATTATCTCCATCATTCCTCCTCTTTTGCAGCAGCCAGGTGAGGCCTGTATGGTCTTGGGACTCTGTGCTGTCCAATCAGAGAAGGAAACGCTGAAACTTCCCCAGCCTGTCACCAATAAAGACTCACCCAGCTCTGCTCTCAGCACAGGCACCAACACACATGCTAGGGTGAGAAAGGGGAAGTGAAAGTTAAAATGGCTTAAGTGAAACTTATATGATCTTTTTTTATATAAATGCTACATGCAGAGTGGCTCTCTTTATCACTGAATCTCTCTCTAGGAGCAGGTCAACCCGCAGTGCACCCTATGTCTGTTTCTCATGAAGAAACTGGAGGACATGTTGCCTAAAAATAAGACCGAGGTGACTCTTTTTTTTTTTTCATATCACTTAACTGCTTCAGGTGGATATCCTTCACTATGCATCACATCATCTATATGACACCCTCCTCTCTCTTTCTGGGCTTGCAGGACGCTATAGTGAAGCTCATGGGAGAAGTCTGTGGTCTTCTGCCTGAAAAATATGAGGAGCAATGTGACGATTTCATCAATAAATACGGCAAGCAGATAATCGACTTCCTCTTATCGTCGGCTGCCCCTCACTCAATCTGTGCCATGCTGCACCTCTGTTTGTTCACGGACATGTCGGGTACAGGTGAGCTGGAAGCGTATGAGGACCATATTTGGTTAATATTTGCTTATGGGTTAAACCTGCACCTCACTCTTCCTCACCGTGTCCAAGTTAATGCTCTGCTGACTCCCCAGAGACGCTCGTCCCGTCTGACTGCGAGTCGTGCCGTACGCTGGCCGTCCTGAGCCGACTCCACCTGGGTCTCAACTCCACTGAGCCTCACACCTCCTCCTTCCTCCAGTCTGTGTGCCTCCATCACCCCAGTGCCATCCCGAAGGTCTAACCAAACCCACAAATATGAGTTACAATCCCTTCTTGCTTGTGAGGAATGTCATAAGCTGGAGTTACGACATTCCTCGCAAGCCACTGTAACTTTAAACCTCAACATTGTTCTGATAAGCTCTTGTCCTCAGCTCTGATTGGAGCCCTCATAAAATATCCAAAGAACTCATACCTGTGGCTACATAACTGTTGATTTAAATGTTAATGCGCTAACAGAAAGACACCACTCATCCCAGTACTTATGTGTTGCTCAGCGATCATGTTTAGTATTGTTAAGGAACTACATTGCTGGGCGGAAGAATTACATTTAAATATTGTTATGTTTTATGCTTGCCAAAAGGGCAAGAATGTACATGTGCTGATGTCGCTAAGAGACCGGACGACTTTCATTAGGTCCTTCTTGAACTGAGTATGTCTGATATAGGCCCTTTTCACATCGTCATGGTAACGGCTTCCGCATTGAGAAACAGGTGCATTACAAAGTCCTGTTGCCAGCTCTGGCCGTCACTAAATTGCTCCATAACCTGCCCAAAATTAACACTGGTGAAGTGCAAAGACTATTTTTGTTGACTCCTGGATCTAAGCTAGAGAAAGGCTACATGTTCTTCACCTCAAGTTACCTCTTCTCAAAAATAAAAGCACTGGAGTATTTTATTTTTTTAACTTTTTATTAACTTTATTTACTATAATCATTGCATCCTACCCATTCTAAAATCACTGTAAAGCATGGACTCTCATGGCTTATTGCCATATTTATTGAATAAGACAGAATAAGAAAAAACCTTTGGCATTCAATGTGAAAAGCAGTAAACTGACTCACTGCTCGTCTGCTCTTTTCAGTGTGAGGCGTTTACCAAACTCTATGGCTCCAGGCTGCAGAAGGTTTTGGGAAACCAGATGGATGTTCCAGATGCTTGTGAAGTAAGAATAGTTTCCTTTTTTTAAGTTACATGTACATTGACCTAATAACTGAATAACTGTAGATATTCAAAAGTAGCACAGCACTACTGCTACCACAAGAGGGCCTGTCTGCAATGTTTTTGTGGAGCAGTAATGCTTTGAATGTCAAGCATAGACTCCTTTACCTTGGCAGATGTGAGTACACTGACATGGAGTGTACCACCACTCGGCCCACAATGCTTAGGTGGCTCAAAGATGCACTCCAAAATTTGTGATTAGTTGCAAGGATTTGCATGTAAAGTTGCCTCGTGTTGTTTGAGGGGAGACCACAAACCAGGTGTCAGACAGTAACATGTCTGACACCTGGTTTGTAGTCTCCCCTCAAACACATGATGTCCTTACATAGTTTACAACAGTATGATAAGCCCAAGTCCAGTTCCACCGAACACCAATCATGACCTCAGTGTGAAGGCTTTCATAGTCATGCTCAGATGTTTTCATTTGATCAAGTTCAATTTATGATCAGCTTTTCTCTCATGTGTCCTCTAGAGAGTTGATCTGTGTGCTGCTGTGAAGAAGCTGGAGCCTCTGGGAAAGGACCGCTGTACCTTGGGACCCAGCTACTGGTGCAAAGACAGTAAAATTGCTCAGAAGTGTGGTGTAAGTTAAACTCAATTAGATAACCATATCATCTTGTTTGATAAACAGCTCAGCTAAACTAAAGTGATGTGCAGGACAGCTCTGTCAAAGCCCACACTGTACAAGTTTTTCCATGAACCTTCAACCAGCTAGTTGCAGGATGGGCTACCTGAGTTATCCCATTCTTTGCCTGTTAAGATCGATTCACAGCCATTCAAGCTGATGCAGGCTTTCATCTTCAGTACTTTACAAAATCCCTTTCAAACAAATTCCTGTTGTGTTCTTTCCCTTTCATTTTGAGCCTTCCATATCCAGTTACTCCTTTGGAGAGATTTTAGGCTACTCCTCCTTTGATTCTGGTGTATAGGTCTATGATGGATAAATTGTCTAGTTTAATTCTAGCAATCAACCAATGCTACTGTCAGTGCCTGTGTTCAGACAATTTGGAAGGCTGCATCTGCTACAAGTGATAGGGAAAACACATTATTAAAATCTGAAACTGAAACCATGCCATCCAAGAGCACACAAAGGGATCTTTTCTCACCTAGCACTCCTCTGATACGCTGGCCTAACCACTGTTAACCTGCACATCAGCAGCAGAAAGTTGCTTCCGTTTCACATCTGACTTTTTTCCTCCATTTTTTCCCCTCTAGAATCTGGCCTTCTGTGAGAAATACATGTGGAACTAGAGAGAACCAACCTGCCAGACTGACTGAAGCTCTGAAAAAGTGTCTGCAAAAACAACTTTACTTTTTACAGATGTATTGCACTGATCGACTTTTTACAAATGTATTGCACTGATTGACTCTTACTTTCTGCAGATGTATTGCACTGATCAGTTCTTACTTTTTACGGGTGTATTGAATCCACATTTTTTAAGCAGGTTTTTACTTTCCAGAGAACTGCTCCTTCTCACATGCTATTTAAGTCAAGCGCCCATAAACAACATTCATCTTGAAATTATTAAGTTTGCATGAAATGTGTTGTGTAATCGCAAATAAGACTGAGGCTGGGATTCAGTCTAAAATATCAGTTTCTGCAGTCTTGTGAACAGTGTTATTCTGTATATTAGCATAAGAACGTCAATGTGACTGTGAACATGGCAGAAACTCCCATCAGATGAGCATACTGTATCTATTAAAGACTATTTGGACGATTGCTCAATAATGTGCTGTACAGCTGTCTTTTGTTATACTGTTCTCGTTTTACAATCCTTGGTGTGACTAGCTACACACACAGCAAACTAAAACTATCAAAGGTTTAACACTAAAATGCAGCATATAGAATGAAACAGATGTCTTGGAGCTACTTTATTTAGCAAATTCCAGACAGTAAAAAGATAAAACAGTGAAAAAACATGGAGACATTTACATATTTGCTTTTCTGTGTCTATAAACAAAAAGTTATGATCCTCTCATGCCAGTCTCATTCTGAATTCTGATGTTATTTTCAGCATTTTTAATGCTGAGTTCAGGTCTCAGTGGATATCCAAACACTTGCAATATGGTGCCACCACTTCAGGTCACAATGAGGACATTCCTGCCTCTCTTACGCCCCTGTGTGGTTGTTTGTGTCGTCGTCACCCTCTCGTCTTTTCCAGATCTACAACAGAAATAAACATTTGTTACCACAGAAGGATCCATATTCATGAAGCTTCTAAACAAGTACAAATCTAGGATCCTTTGTTAGGCAGTTTGACTATATAAACTTCACTATGACTTAAAATGCAATCTGGTCTCAAATAAGATTCATCCAATATGGGTGACCAACCCACCATTCAATGTTGGGGAAATTCTAGGATTAATCTCTGCCTTTAAATGAAAAATTAATTTACAACTAAACATAACTGAATAATTAAATGAATAATAACATATGCAAAAAATAAAAATTAAAAATGAATTGCAGGTTTTACAGAATTTTTTATGTAGCTGCAGTCAGGGAGGAACCCCCTTCATATTGGCAGTGGACAAGCATGACAGGCCAATATCCAATAAGAGGCCAATATCGACACAATACCTCTATATCAGCAAACCAATATATCGGTCTAACCCTAGTCTCCAATCAGTACATCTGTACAAGTAAGTTATGTATGCAGACTTAGGGATGCAGCCTATATTTTGCTGGGTTAGTGCTGGTGGCACTTGGTGTAACATTTTCAGTTGATGGGCAGCACTTGATTTGGTGATCCCAGTGGAGCCAAACCAATAAACAATGTGTCACTGTCCACAGACTCACTGTATTCACCAACTTTTAGCTTTTACAACAGGCACAATATGATTATGACAGGAGAGGAATGTGTCGTTTCAGGAGTGGCAGAACTTGCCTGGATGTAGGCCTCCGACAGCGTGATCATCTGGGGGAGAATGTCGGTCACCTGCAGGTCCTGCATCTCATACCACTTCCCAGTGCCCTGATCAACCACAACAACAACACATCAATACTGAGCTTCAATGACGTCAATGCAACACATACTAACAGAATGCTTGCTTGGTCATAACATAATTGAAAGGGTTTGTTGTTTTGTCTGTGGTTAATGCCAAGAGAAATCAGGAAAAATTCAGGAATATTTAGCTGCAACATACATGATGCAAGACATGTATTCTGTACGCTCCCTCAGTGGGCTTCCCATCATGCACCACATTGGCGACCAGGTCATAAGTTGTGTGCTTCTCTGTTGCTTGGGCTTCTTCTGTCAAGTACTCACGAAGGTCTACATTCCTGGTGAAGCAAATATAATGATTAAAATATACACATTCATAATAAGGACAAAACATAAGTGCGTGACACCATTGCTCATAGAGTTACAATATAAAATGGAGGTAAACCCAAACAGAGACTCTTCATTATACAGTTGTACGGTTGTGATGGAATCTGATCCTCTGTAGCTCACTGATACTGTGAAGGTTTTATTTCCTCAATGTGGCCACATGTGCTAAAAATGTATGCACCTCATGGTACTGTTGAATAAAAGCCTTCCGCCAGAACGCCATACTGTGTCTTAAGACAAATGAACAGCACTTACGTGATAGGGAAGTTGACAATGGTGGGGTTCTTTTCCACAAAGAAGTTGTTCTTGGTGAATCTTTTGATGCAAAAGATGAGGTACGGAGGCAGTTTGGTCAACTGGAACTTTTTGAGAAAATTCTCTTTGTAGGTTTTGTATTCCTGAATGCAAATGACACAGAAAACGGTGCACAGATACAAAGTGTGCTGAAGTTATAATACTTGCGTCAATCTGTCGTCTGAAGGAAGCAGTGTGAACTGCTGCAGTAATTACACATTTTGTTTCAGTTTTGACTAAATGTGCATTGTAGTCACATTTTAATCATATCATCCAGTTTTAGTCTAAAAAAAAAATCGTACATGACGTAGACAGTAAAGACATTTTAATATAGATTATGGTCACATTGATTTATGTCACTTTTTTGTTGTTTTCCTACTTTGAAGGACTGCAGTACCAGAGCCATAAAATCAAGCGGTCACAGTTCTTTTATTGTGGCCCCGGTTGCCATGGAAATTAACAAGGCTCATTATCAGAGGCAAAAAGATGTGATATTCAAACTGAAAGAGCACTAAACTCTTAGATTGTTAATTTTAATGTCACTTTTTTGTCAATGACATTCAAACATTTTTATTCTAGTCTTTACTTGAAGTTCACAATGTCTAGTTTTGATCTCATTGCAGTAATGTAAAACAGGACCATCGACTTGTTTTCCATCATTCTTGCTAATGATTATAACACTAGAGGGTGCAGTCGGTACCTTCTCTGTGCTGCCGTTGAATTTAGCCAGGATGTTGAAGAGAGGGACCTGCGGGATTATAAGCTGCTCCTTCTCATCCTTGTACAGTGGAGCTGTTGGGAGGTCAAGGGTCAGGAACAGGAAGGTGGACTCAGACATCTCCTCCTGGTACTCGTCCTTCAGGAGCAACGCCTCCTTCTCCTCTGGCGGCTGAAAAAAATAAAATAAAATGAAATTAAAAAAAACTGTGACTTCTGACAGAGAACTTAAAATCACATGTCACCAACCATAAGATTCACAGTCAACCACTGATTGACAGTCTCAGTAGAGGCAGATTTGAAGGCACTTATAAAATACATATTATATCTGCCCTGGTTCGGTTTGCATTTTATCTGAGAAACAGAACCTCATCAGTGACAATTTTTCATCCTCCTCCTCTAGCATTTCTTTCAGGGTCCCTCAAGTTTCTATTCTAGATCCAATTGTCTTCCCCATTTGCATTTTCCTACTGGGTTGTGCCATTCATTTACTTTCACTGTTTCACACACACAATACCCAGTTTGATCTCCCAGCTTTATCTCCAGTGCAAATTCATCTCAGGAACTGGCTTGATGACATTAAATGTTGGACGGCCCAAAACTTTCTCCAGCTAAACGAGAGAAGATCTGAACTTTTTTCATTTGGAGCCCCTGATTCCATCAAAATTATTACAAAAACCTTGGGCCAGTTAGCCACTTATGTTAAACCCTATGCCAAATATCATGGTGTGATCTTTAATTCAGCCACCAGTTTGACAAGAAGGTCAATTCAGTTTTTCAGCTCAGAACTATCTTCGAAGCACTTTGGTCAACAATGGTCAACTTACTAAATCTGGGTGTGGAAGCTTCTTGGAGAAGATCCGCATGGAGCCTTGAAATACTTTGGTAATGATTGCTGTAATGGCAGAAAGACAGATGAGGACAGAGGTTAATTCTTGTTTCTCTAACAGACATAAAAACAATGGCAAAACTTGCCAGCTCAAATACTAAAGGAAAGTAAGACTAGTTGGCGCAAGTAGACTTTTTTGCAAATTTCGGGCAAAATCATCCCCATTTAGTATTAAAAAGTATTGCAGTTTTTCCTTCTAATCCAATTTACCATTAGAGTTGTCTAAATTTCACTGATATTTATATTGCTATTACCAGAGAATCAAATCATAAATTCCAATTTGACCTGATTCACCAACAACTCTCATGCCAAATAAACATCTGAATATCACACGAAAAAGAGTAATGTTCTTTAATTACATATATATTATGATCCAACAATAAGAGATTAAAACCCCCTGTATCTCCTCCCACTCACATGGCTTTTTCTTTGTGCCTCCAAGAGCGCCATGCAGGGCGTTCAAGAACCAAGACAGGAAGTCCACAGCATCCCCTGCAGAACAGACAACAATCAATCAGCAACACAGCTCATTCTCCACTGGGCAGCATGTGCTAAAGGCCTATTTGCTGTGAATCCTCTATTCTTGAGAACTGAAGCACGCTGTGCAACACTGTATTCTGGTAACATGTGCGCTACCTTGCTTGGTAATCTGGAAGTTCTTCTTGCTGCACAGCACCACAGCCTGCAACATCTCATGGGGAGACACGTGAGCTTTGAAGTTCCTCGGGTTCCACAGTTTGCGCATCAGCTCACCAAACCTCTGCACCAGGAGGAACATGATGTCCCCCGGTGGCCTGCGGATTCCCCGGTAGTTTTCCTCTTCCAGGAAGTAGTTCCGCAGTGGTGGAACATTGGAAAGAGCCTTGGATGGTAAACAAACGGAAAATGGCAGAGGGCAAGTTTGTCAGTATTATTGAAAAGGTTCAAGCCTCAGTCCAGGTAAGGCCCAGTGTGGCAGATAGCATTCGTACCTGTAACACCACATTGGCGTAGTCGTTGGCCTTGATGTTGTTGAGCCCTACAATGCCTGGCAGGTAGGTGGTGCCATCATAGGCTCGATACAGCTTACCCTGCTTGTCCAGCCCCGAGATGTGCTGCTTGGTGAACGTGGGCTTCAGCACATACTGCAGAGAAAGAAGTGTCAAGAAATTATAGACACACAAAGACATACACCATGTGGTTTAAGTCTGCTTTACTAAAAAGCCAGTGCTGTACTGAAACAAAGATCAATTCTAAGCCTGGTATCAGAAGTATATCTGATTTAACAACATGTTGTCAGTCTATAAAACCATCACTTCACTTACTGTGATGTCCTCCAGCGAAGAGTCAATGATCTCATAGTTGTCTGGCAGACAGTAAAACTTGAGTGTGTGCAGATTGAGGAACACATGATGGGTGAACTGTACACTGTGAGTGTAAGCATGAGACTTCAGACCTCTACCTGCGGGGGACACAAACATACATAAACAGTCAAAATAAGACTAACGTTAGGTCATGGATCCTGGGTGAAGTCATGAGATAATTCACCTACCTTGAAAGTATTTCCCACATATGAGACAGGCATAGACATTGATGTGGGACAGAGAGATGGAGCATAGCTTCTCGAAGTCAAAGTCCAGCACACTCCTAGAGGATAAACAAACAGAAAGGAGATTCAGCTATCGAGCTTTGATGAGACAAGGCTGACTACCGTTAGCCGTAACATTAGCTATGCTAAGCTAACGTTACATTACCTGTTTATGGTGTCGAGGTAAGGACAGTGACGGCTTCTGCGGTCTTCTGTGTCACGTCCTCGTCCTATTTTGGCTGCTACTGTAACATTAGATGAAACAAACAGTTAAATTTTTTGTGCTCCACAGAATGAGGCTAACCAACAAGTAGCAAGCCCAGCATTTGGGCTGATTGGGGATGGTCGATTACACGTGACGGTGCGTTGGGTAGACGGTGCAG
Source organism: Centroberyx gerrardi (assembly GCF_048128805.1). Taxonomy (NCBI): domain Eukaryota; kingdom Metazoa; phylum Chordata; class Actinopteri; order Beryciformes; family Berycidae; genus Centroberyx; species Centroberyx gerrardi. The sequence continues at coordinate 17,770,653 of NC_136004.1, forward strand.
TTGGTTATATTATGCTGGTTAAACTTCAAGTGGTCCTTAGTGAGCCATATGTTTATGACTGGACCACCACGCAAACAAAATCGAGCGCACCTTCATTTTGCTACTAACGTTAGCTACAGGCTAACCAGGGCAGCTAGCTAGCATTATAAGGTAAATAATCTTGCCTCCGTCTTCCTCGTCATCATCATCCAGCTCAATGTCTCTTTCTCGCTTCAGAGAGACCATCGCAGCAGTTAACTGCAGTATCAGCTAGCGAGCGAAATATCAAAACAGTTATATAGAAGGAACAACTTTAGCTGAAAATGCTGAAGAGATGAATGGGTCGAGCTCTTCGCAAACACCGTGCGCATCGAAACTCGCGGTGGTGAACGCCGCAATAGTAAATGGTCGACTAAAACTTAACCCGGAGTTTAGAGCCAGTGTTATCAAAGCGAGCCTTGTTCGCCCTAAATAATCCTTGATTGCCTATGTGATAACGTACATTTTTGGTAGCTCTACTGTTGATGTATTTAATAAAATACACATATTATTAATAATGACCTTTATGTTAATGATCATTCTTCCAATTTATATATTTGTATCATAACTGCATCATAGGTAGGCTACATAGTGTGTCATTGATATAGATGACACCCAGCAGGTTTGGGGTCAATTCATGAATGAACTCATCAATTCAAATTCAACAGAGGAATTGGAATTGGAAAAAACGTACAGGAAACAGAATTGGAATTAGTTCAGGAAGTTGTTTAACTTGTGTTTGATTCATAATGTTTGATTTATAATGTTTGAAAAATGGTAAAAAAAAATAAATAAATTAAAAAAAAGACGCGCACATCCCAATACCCAATAGGGTGGGTGCTGGATCAAAAAATACCTTGCAGAGTTGAAAGAAAGAGAGAGAGATCCGCACACCAAATAGCTCCCGTATAAAGGACTTTTATTTTCTGCTGTGTAAAGTCCTTTATACAGGAGCTATTTGGTGTGCGGATCTCTCTCTCTTTCAACTCTGATTTATAATGTTTAGCAAGTCAAGACAGCCTCTCATAGAAGTGAAATTTAATGGAATTTAATGGAATTCAATTCTGTTTCCTGTCATTCCAATTAAATTCCAATTCTGTTTCCTTAGAGCTGGGTGCAATTCCAATTCCACTCCAGGAATTGAATTGGAATTTATCATGCATTCCAAACCCTGACACCCAGCTGCACCGCCCGTTAAAGGTCAAATATCTTGACAGTCTGCTTAAGTGATTTTTAGACATAAAGATCTTACAATAAATCTGACTTTGTTCTTTTCCGTCCCTCTGACTCTATCATCCACAGTAAACTGGGGAACCTTTACTATCCTCAGCTGACTCTGAGAAGGTCATTCATGTATTTAGTTCCTTTCCTGTAGATTACTGTAATCCCATCCTGGCTCACTTAAAAGTCCCTCTCACTCCTGCACCTGCAGCTCATGAATGCTGCCACAGGGTTTCTGTCTGAAACATAGAGATAGAGTTTGTCGCTTTGGATAAAAGCGTCTGCCAAATGGGAAATTGTATAGAGTTGATAATCACAGATTAGCACAGCATTCTTTAACCCCTCCATTTCCAACCTTTTACCTAGGAGCAAAACGGCACCCCGAGGTCCTGAGGCAGAGCCCTCCTGTCTCTTCTAGTCTAGACTCAAGACCAAAGGGCCGCAATGCTGTGGAGTAACCTGCCTGAGGAGTTTAGGCTAGCTAAACCAGTTCAGTCTTTTAAATAACTTATTAAAACCTGTTTTCATAATCTTGCTTTCTATAACAATTCTTAGGATGCTTCGGTGGCCGTTTGATAACCCTGTGACACACACTCCTCACCCAGTCCTGGAATTTGGCCGGTGAACAGGTCTGTCTGATTGTCCTGTAGATTTATAACAGTGTCGCCTCATGTCCTCTATTATCACCATTTGTAGGTTAATACCTATTTTTAGTACATTATTCTTCTGACAGATGAATTGGGCTTCTGTATAAATGCTCACCCTGGATTATGGCACAAATTATTGTAACATCACATGCTTAGGTTTTAAATTCTTTATATTTTATTATTGACTGAATTTATGCAATCTCTTGTTTTTATGCTCTATAAAGCGCATGATGAACTTAGTTTTTAAAACGCTTATATACAAACAAAGCTTAATTTTTAAACCCCGGAAGCGTTTTAATTGGACAGCAACTTACATGTATGCAGCTTTGTGTGGGGTACAGTGCTACGAGACTTGTTGCAGTTATTAACGTTTACTCATAAATACTGTTAAGCTATCATATCCAAACTATTTATTGAAATGGACATTTTGAGAGACGATGAGGTGCACGAGCTGAAATATAAACGCGGGGGTCGTTTGGACATGAGCCACGGTTTCCTGCACCATATTCGGAGGAACCAGATTGCTAGGTGACCTGTCTTCCAAGCTAGTGCTATCAGCTAGCATGCTACTTCTTTACATTTGGGCACATTATCTGTATATATTTTTTAAATGTGAGTTGATCAGATGGGGGGAAATGCAAGGACAATTCATTGGTAGACGAGCTATCGTTAATACGCCCACTCACTCTTGCTGCGCATGCACACAATGTCAAAACATGACGAGAGAGTTTGCTCAGGCCTTGTGCTGCTGTTTGCCCCAGATGCCCTGTTGTTGCAGTTTAAATAACTGGCCATGTTCCCGCACTGTATGTCTTTGTATGTCCGTTATAAACACAGTCCAGACAATAAGAACATGTTGATTCCCTGTCTGTTTTAGAGACGACTATGATAAGGAAGTCAAGCAAGCCAAAGAGCTTCAGCGGCGGAGGCACACTACAACCCCCAGACGCCCTCGGCGGCCTGACATCCAAGTGTACAATCCTCGACGAAGATGTAAGAGCGATCTACTGTGCTGTAAACATTTAGCCTGTGACAGCTAACCCACTGATTGTGTGTGTGTGCTCGTTTCCAGATGGCTCAGAGCCAGGGGTCGGGGCAGAGACTGAGGAGTGGAACGAGTCCGGGTCCAGCACAGAGACGGAGACCCACGGGACTGAACTCTTCTGGCTCGACTACCAGGCAGACTCTGGTACCATTACGTCCTTCATCGTCCACAAGGTTAATGCACATCCCTTCGACTGATGATTCTGTCCCTTTTGTTGCTTTGCTTTGGCCTGTACTGTGCGTCCTCATACTCTCCTCTGTCTGTCTCTAAGGAGGATAAGCCGGAGAAGGTGGTGGAGCGCGTGGCGGCGAAGAACATCCTGGACTCGGCCATGAGGACCGCACTAGAGGCCCGGATTCGAAAGGAAATGGACAAACGGCGAGACAAACGCTGAATCACGTTCTAAGAAAGGAAGATCATGGTGACAGAGGAGCTAGAACGGAAAGGCCAGCAGAGCAATAGATCATGTGATGCTCTACGCTCCTGATAATCATTGACGCTATTGACAGTGTTGGAGGAGTAACGAGGACTCGGGGATACTGTACGACGTCAGCTGAGGTCTAAGGTGATGTCCCACGATCAAGCGGACTCTTGTGTTCTTACTGCTCCCTGGCAATGACTAAATAGCACTTAACAGGGAGCGGGCCGTCCTCATGTTTACTACAATACATCAGACTGTTACCTCAGACCCTGAGCCACACCTGTAGGGCCACATTGTTCACCTCCAAGCTGACTGGACCTATGAACTCTTGTTGTCCCTCTCTTGAACGACAGAGCGGAGAGAGTCAATGCTTTCTAAGTAAAAGTAAAAGTCAGAAAAGAATAGGTACTCTATCACAGAGCACAGTTTAACCCTCCCACTCTACGGAACACATGCTGTGTGTTTCCTGTGTTTACAAAGGTCTAGTTTTTATAGATGGGATTTGAACTTTTTGGTAAAGTGCTGTGAATGGAACATCAGCCTGTTATGCTTAAAAAATGTGAGAGTTTAATTTTGTTTAATCATATGAGTTACATTTAATGTCATTTATCATGTCACCCATGTTTAAAGAGCTTATTGAGTTGTTGGAGAGTTTTTGTGGATGCAGCCATTATAATGCGTTTGTGTGGCAACTGTGTTTCATGGCGTCCTATATCCTAATTTATTTTAGGCTTTTGAGAGAGTTTTATTTTTGATACTGTAATATTTTTGAGTTTGTAGTCACAGTATTACATATAAAAGCCATTTATTACTTTCCAATGGTGTCTGGGTGTGTGTGCATATGGAATTTAATAGCCATTGAATGTGTATGTGGTTGTTTCTTAGTTTCTGTATTACTTACTAAATTCGTTGAAAACTTGAGGTCAGCATTTCACTGAGTCACAGCAATTCCAGGTTAAAGAAGTTTTGAAATCTTACAGTTTGTGTAATACACACACTGTAAATTACCGTAACTGATATCTAGTCATACATTAATCACCATGCAACGAGGCAACAGTCTTGTTTCTACTGCTTAAAAGTACTTCTTCACCAGGTGGCAGTATGAATCTGTATTCCAACTGGAGGGACGATACCCAACCCATTTCCTTCCTGTTCTTGGCTATCTTCTGTGTGTGCTGATTCAACTCAACACACAGTTACAATGAAGCCAACAGTGACACAGAATGTTTTGAGAACACCGACTGAAGCACGGTTTGGATTTCAGGTGCATTGTAACATCATGCATTTTATAGATAAAGGACCATACAGGGTTGTTCCCACACTCACATTAAAACTCAGATCCTGGTAGTAATGTAGAGTTGTCCCATTAAACGGATATGGAGCAGACAAGTGTTTTCCTAGGACTTTGCTGAAAAGGGGAGACAGAATGTTCCAGAGGGAGTAAAGCTCTACAGAAAAGAGAATTTGAGTTGACGTTTGGATAGACGAACCGCTGATCCAGACCATTGTGGGAGATTAATTCATTGTTTTCATAAATGCATGAAAATATGCAAACTTGGATCTAAGTCTACACACTGTTATGCAAAGCCGTATCAAGGAGGAGCGGTCTCTGTGATGCTATTGGTGGAACAGGGCCACTCCCCTCTGGATTCACAGCCCCTTTCTCAAAACTGACTCTTCATTCCTCACTCAGCATGTGACTGATGTTATGAGAAGGGAGACGAGGAGCGCTACCCACATTCCCATGTCACCTCCTCTGCTGCTCACCAGAATATATCCTGTTTCCCCATTTCCCAATTGGCTGAAAATTACCCAATCAGCAGTCACACCTTCATTCCCCCGTCTGTGTATTTTCACATGCTATATTACATAACAAGCCTCGAGGGCTTGAATGTATGGTATTTAGCGTCATCTAACCCATGGAAACGTTTAATTCAAATCTTTGTGATGTGTAAAAAGATGCAAACCATTGAAGATGTTTAACAGGCAGACTGGCATTTATGAACTCAGATATTGCATCATATCATATTCCTATTCCTATCAGATTCCTATTTATTTGAGTAGCCATGGTCTTGCCATTTTCACATGGTCATGCTAATATATAATTTAAGAAATGAAGACTTGGGAGCTAATCATCTGGATCAACTCCTCTAACACTTCCACCTCACATTCTCTTCTTTATTAGACCATTTCTGCATGTTTTCTTCAGTTGGTTTATTCCTAAACATTCACAAAAAACACAAAACAAATGAAGCAATCTCAAAGCCAGGTGTTACGTAAAATAAATTCAAGTTGAGACAACACACATCCGCCTGGCAGAATTACATATAAAAACCACATCATAATTGTAAGCTGTAATTTTCGTCTCTCCGCAGTCTCATGAGCTGTGGAAAATACGACCGCACAACTGTCTTGACTTGTTTGTCCGGACTTAGATTGGTGTGAAAATGACTCCAGCAAAGGTACAAGCGTAATCAGATGAACCTTTGTAACCTTTATCAACATGGGATCTGACAAGGTCATGGTTCAATATACTCAAATCACATGACACATATTCAGACACTCATGATCTCAAAAGTTATGCACTGTGCATAAAACACATGAGGATGGTTCATACTGCCTTACTCATTGTAATATAAGGTGGTTAACTGCAAAAAAACAGTTAAACAGAACAAATAAACCAATGCATATAAGTGTAAAAGCTGCCTTGAAATAAACTAATAACACTAAAACATTGTGGGCTTCCTTCCATTCAGTAAAGTACTGAAGAGAAAGATGACACAAGAATCTACCAAGCTGAAGGTTTTCACTTTCCAAATGCCTTAATATACTGAACCTAATGGCCTTCACTATTCTCACAGTAGAATCAGTTAATATTAACTCTTAATATTAATACTAAGCACACCAACATTCAATATGCATTGTTCAATTTAAGTTTTAAAACAGTTCATCAGGTTTGGCACTTAATAATGTGTAAATAGCATTGAAGAAGCTGAAGTGTGGTGTAATGCTGAAGAAGCAATGGTTGATTTTGATCGCTTCCCTACAAACGTACAGTAGAGAAACAGGAATAGCCCTACAAATATTGCATCATACTGTCACCCAAACCTCACACCCCTTTAACCTGAACCAAACAGCTGACCTGCTGCCCTTCTCACTGTGACAAGCTTCGAAACTCCATTTCTGGTTTGCATTAGCTGTGAGGAAATTAAAGGCTGCAGCACCACAAGGTATTATCTTTTAGTCCACAACAATCTTTCACATGTTCTTGGTCTCAACATCATATTCTCCTTTGGTATCTATAGCACCTTGTTTGGTCTGCAAGGCGAGCGCAGGCGGCGCTCTCTGAGCTCTTTGTTGTGGGGAGGATGAACCGTTATAACAATGATCCGTCTGTCTGCTCTTCCTTATTATGGGGGAACACAGTTATTCTACTTTAAGTGACACAAGAAAGCAGCTTTAAACATCAGTAATCCAAAAGACTGCAACAGCACAGTACTTGTATTGTTCGACAGGTGGTTGTCACCAGGCTTAATCAGTGGATCATTCAATTCAATTCATATTCAAATTCAAAAATCAGCTTTACTGACACAAATTAAATCGAAACGAGTTTTGCCAAAGCATATTGTGATATCACATCAAAAATAAATACGTTAAAACATTTACAGTGTTCCTAACAGTAATGAAGGCAGTAGCTACAATAGATGCTTAATAAAACAGTCAATGCACTATGTTCAGTAAACATAAGACATAAATGACAAGTCATAGTTAAAGATATGTTATGAATAGTGTAGTAGTTCAATATTGTTTCTGAGCTCATAACTAGATGAGATGAATTTGGCAGCAACTAGCGATGTTTGCTCCTCCTCTCCAAGCCATAACCGCCATAACTTCTCCTTTTACACAATGTGAAGACTATGAAATGCTACGATGTTATGAAGGAATGAAAAGAAATCCAGCTACTCTTGGGGAACAATGTGACAGAGCTTTAATATTAGAACCTGACACGTTTCAGCTGCAGCAGCCTTCGTCAGGGCTTCGTCAAAGCTACGATGCTGCTGTAGTGAATGAGTAGATGGTCTTGCCCATTCAAGGCTGTGGACGTGTAACCCAAGTGCAACCCCCCACCATTCAGAGTTAAATATAGAAGTTTGAGCAAGCCAACTTGGTTGTGAAAAAAATGGACAGCTGCTGGACTTGAAGAGCATAATTTAATGATGTTACTTGAGCATGAACGCTATTCATGGCCTGTATCTGATACACTGTAACTGCAGTGATGTACTTAGTTTGTAAAATTTGCCTTGCCAGCTTTTCAAGACAAGGAGTATTTCCAAACATTATGAGGTCATAAAATGCCACAGCTATTTAATCGCAGTGCCACTGGGCAGGCACTAGTGTTAACACATGAAGAGGTTCATGAATCTGAGCTGAGGGTGCTGGGAAAATATTTCTAAGAGGTAGCTCCTGTGTTTTTTGTTGCTGTTTCCATATGGTATAACAATTTTGCAGTTCTGAAAAATGTGATATTGTTTGGACCGTGCAAGTTCAATGAACCCTGATCCTCTGAGGCCAAGTGCCATCTGGATATATCCACAAAGGGCAAGGGTTAGTAAGAGTGAGAGTGGGGTCCTGCAGGGATGGATGGTGCCTGAGGTGCAAACACTTTGCCATCCACTCCATCCCATAGACAGATGTTACATCTTCGTAAGTTTATGAGATTCCTGATAGGCAACTGTGGCTCAAAGTAAGCACATGACAAAACTAAATAATGGCAGAAACCGCTTTAAAAGACCAGACCTTACTCAGCATTACTAAGTAAAGACAAAAGGACACTTCATTCCACATAATGAACAGAAACAAAGTTGACTAGACACATGTTATTCAATCTTGACTGTTGCCATGCCAAGCAAAAGCGTGTTAAAATGCAAGGTCTCTTCTAGTAACACTGAAACTCAGTCTACATGCATATGATGCAGGGATTGAGCGGATCACAAATTCCATTCATTAATTTACAAAGCAGGCAAGATTTATGTGGAGAAGTAACAAACAGTCGCCCAATTATGGGGAGGCAGCTCATAGGATTACCAGTTCAGCACAGAGAAGGCTCCAGAGATCTCTCGCTAAAACAAGATTTGGCTGTGAGTCTAAAATGTCTGAATGAGTTTCATTCAGTCTGAAATAAACATATACAACAGGTGAGCAACTTGTACTTGTATTGGTCAAGAGGTATTAGTATAGCACAATGTTTCATAAAAAAGAATAAATAAATAAAAGAAGAAATTCCTTCTGAGAGGACTAATTTAATGAAATATCTTGATAACTTTATAGGTCAACATTGGCTCATTTGTGCTGATTTGGAAACAAATCCAAAACACTGCAATGACATTATCATGCAGTGTTACATTCAGTTTAATATTTCCTTTTGTCTGTATACTAAAAACAAAGAAGGGAAACAAATGATGATAATGACATAATAAAGTGAAAGGCTCTATTTTTCTTTCTTTACCCTATAGTGTGTATCTTTTTACTCAAAAGTACACACACCTTCTATTTATCTATGTGGATCATGTTTGGGATGCCTTAGAGGTGTTGTATGGATGTTAACAGCCATAGGCATGTCTACACATTTTACTAAGAATAGTCTGCACCATTGAGGAGTTCAGTTATGCACAGTGCTTAATTTGTGCCGGATCCTGCTGGAACAGGATCCGGCATTTCGCGGTTTTGGACTACCTGCATTCCGGTGTTACACCGAATTTGGTGACCCATCAGATTCTGTGACCTGCCCTGATATTCTTACCCTAACGCCAACCATCTCACTCCTCATGCCTAAACCTAACCAACCTAACCAACACTGCAGGTCACGCAGGAAATAATTGGTAATAACATGAGAACTGGTTGACGTGAAGGGCTGTAAGCCCCACATTAATGTGGGCATTTCAAAACTAGCGCGGTCCAGCTGAGTGTCGCATTTAGGCCGACTTCTAGCTGCACCACGACACGTTTTATTGCATTATTCGCTGACATTGTTTCCTACATTCAAAATCGATAACCTATGAAAGTATTTGTATTGAATATTGATGCGTAACTACTCGAACCAGAATTTCTCTGGTAAATGGTTGAAGCCATTGCAGTTTCCTTTATGTATGATTAGGATGTCTCATAGTAGCCTATGTGGGCATTTTTATGTTGTGCACAGTGCAGTTATATCTTTAGTCTACTACTTGAAGGTCAGGTTTGTAAAAATGAGCATTATGTAGCCTATGCAATAATCAAATATTGTTATAGGTCCCCAGTATTCGGAGCTCTAAGGTCATATAGTCGGTCATTTAGTAATGTTTATGCTGTTAGGTCTACAGTAAGCTATATGGCTGTACTGAGCACCACCGTGCCTCCAATGCGCAATTGTCTTGATATGTTCCGGAACCTTTTCCCTCCACACCGACTCGCGGGAACACCGACCCCTTGGTGTTCCGGGACCTCATCATTTACAAATTAAGCACTGGGGCCAGTTGCATAAAGCTAGTTTAAGACTAGTCTAAGCCTTAGACTGGTCTTAGATTCTCAGGTTGGACTAGGCTAATTAAGACTGTCTGTTACTTAAATATTACGACTGACTTATTTTGAGGTAGGAAAGATAGCCACCTTCCCCCTGGCTAATCTTGAGTTAAGAATTTTGTTGTTATGGCAACGAGTCGGCCTAACTGTGAGTGGGAAGTTTAAATACTGAAGCTGTTTCATAAAAGACGGCAAATCTCTGTTTTTTGGAAAGACCTGAAGAAGAGAATGAGACAGAAACAACACATTAGATCTACAACAATCAAGAAGTGGGTAAATATAAGTGTCGATAGCAAGTTTGACTTAATGTCACATTTAAGTCTAAGACTAGGTCTATCTTTATGCAACTGGCCCCTGATTGCATTTGCCTTCGTTATTGCTGAGTTGGACGTTAGTTTGATCTTTCTCATCTTTTAATGACTAAAATGCAAGCCGAGCTCTGTTAAGCTCAAGTGTTTGTGTTGAAGCTGCCCTTTGTGAAGTTTTATTGGTTTATTTTTACAGTTAATACAAAGTATCTTGCTTCAAACTGGAAGTGTTGGCATTGGAAACTCAGTGTTCCACTCAGTGTCCAGGGGAGACTGAGTTTGGATCCTCAAGGCCTCCTGAGACCTTGTGACCTTGTTGATAAGGATGAGGAAAGGAATAAAGCCGCCTACAGAAGAAGATAGACAGTCTTGCAAAGAGTACACTTGCAGAGGAAATGGAACGTAGAAAGAGTGACTTTATTTATTTATTTTACTTTTGTTTGTTACAACTATTAGCCAACTTGAAGTCAGTCCAGTCAGACAACTCAGTGGCACATCGCCAGAGCCAGATGATGCGTAAACTCTCTCATGAGCTCCCCTACTACTGTCACTTACCTAACAGGGCAGATGAATGAAGCTGACCCACTTGCTCCTCACCATTTGCTGTGCTGCTGCTTCTTTTTGGCTGAGCCAGCCAAAAAAGGGTTAGTTCATCTCCAAGTTGAACAAACTGAACAAGTTAAGTGTAGCTAGTAGCCTTTCCAGTTTCCATTACACCTCCACCAGAGGAGCCATGCCTACAGGCAGCTATGCAAACTGTATTTGTTTTAAGTATTAAGTGTGACATAATGTAGGCGGATGATAAAGTTCCTACAAATATAAGTAGACAATGTTTATTTTACTAATATGGCTCTTACGTAATCAATAATTAGCATAAACTTTCTATGTTTTTGTTTAGGGTCACAACTGCTAAGAAGGGCCACATAATGCAATTATTATGTTATTAATAGTGGGAGTGATTTGGTGGTTATGGTGGACCACAAATGCAATCTTGTTTGGGGCCATCAAAAGCCTGGGGCTAGCTATAGCTCACACTAGCCATTACTAGCACTGAGTTTGCAAACAAATAAGTCAGAATATATATAGATTTATGATTATCTGTATAACATTAATGCTGTACAACAATAACGGCATAAATGTTTGTTCCTTTCATCCAGGGAGGAGCTTTCTGATGGTTGGAGTTACCCAGTGGGGTCGTCCTATCACAGATGCTTCAATGAATTAGGGCCCATGATGCCTCCAGATGGCTCAACAGTAAGATGTGGCGTCCCAGACCCACACCTGCTCTCAACACCGCTCAGAATTACTCTCATACGACCCTCTATCTGCTCTTGGGCTTACACCTCGTTCATAATGTTATACCCAATCAATTGGTCTCAACAACAAAAGGCTAATGCTGGTTTGAAATGGCCAGCGCAGCAATAAGAAAACGTAATTATGTAACAGTCACAGCAAGAGCTGAGAACGGGGCATAACTACACACTTCTGCTACTACAGCTATGCCATCCTATGATACACTGTGTAGCTGGACATAGACAGATATCCATGTTTGGACCCAAATGGTGTCCCTTCTTTTCAGGAGAGCCACTTGCTTCAGAAGCTTTGTGGCCTGCTGTAATCTATAACCACAAATCTCTAACTCCCTGAGTAAACTAGTTGTGGATGTAGCTGCAAATTCATGGCACCCGACTTCCTCACTGTTCAGTCTTGGCTGCTAGCTCAGTGTATCTAAGCTTCTTGCTTTCATATGCTGCATTTATCACGTTTTCCCAGTGCACAGTGAGTGCAGTAAAGTAAGCAGTTTGCTGAGTGTTGGACCACAATATTAGGTCAGGTCTTCTGTTGGTGCTGACCATCTCTGGCACGACAGTAATTTGCTGACTAATGTCTGCTTGCGTATCCCAATATTCCCCAAACTGCTCCAAGTTTTGCCTATTCAGTAATAATTCTTCCTTATGTTTTCACTTTAAATTGATGATCTGCAAGATTCTTGTTTTTCCTGATTTTGGCAGCACCCTTGTTGATAAGCCATTGCTTAAGTGTTTTGCACTGACCCATGTAACACTAAAGACACTCAATGTTGACTTCAATGAACATACAATATGTCACTTCCTGTTCAGCAGAGGGTTTTTCCCAGGAACGAGGAACCCGCTCAATGGAGTTTAGAACAGCAAATATATCTTTCATGAACTGGGTATAGGTTGAATCACTATTGCATGGTATCAATCGACAATAGAGAGTAGAAAAATTGACATTTATATATATGAAAAAGTTGCAGATTATTACTAACAGAGTTGTCATGACCAAGAGCCCTGCTGGTTTTGATTCAAGCCATCTAATCAGGGACTGAGTTACACCTGGGATGCAAGGTGAATGCAATTAACTGCAATTAACTAGCTGGTAGGATAGAACACCAACAGTACTCTTTGTCCTGAGGACTCAGGATTGAAAACCACTGCTTCAAAATACAAAGCCAACTTGATGCATAATCCTCCATCTATTCTAACACTAAGTAGTAATTTCTGCTGGCAGGGACCTCAACATTTGGCTATGGTTTGGTTATGCTGCCAAGTGTATCATCATTGAGCAGCCTAGGTCCTAGGATATATGATATGCCTGAGTGTTGCAGTGTGTGAAAACAAAGGACATGTGGATTGTTCACCTGGCCACTGGTTGTCGGGTAATGGCAGCACATCATTAGATAGGTTTCTCCAATAATTAATCCAATCCACCTCCATATTCCAAAGTTTCTTCAAACCAAGCTGCCCTGTCCCTGAGTAGTTTGAGAAACTGCTTTGTCACTCTTTGCCACTTGCTCCACTACCAGCATCCTCATTTGTATTCTTGCTTTATTCCATGCAGGTTTGTTTGCGCCAAGACCAGGGCTTCAAAATCCTACTGCGCTTATCTTACAATATCCCTTTGTTTAAGTGCCAATTGTGCTCGCTGAACTGCTTTTAGTTATAAGAGTATAGGCACTATTCTTCTTACTGTTGTGTCTTTGGACTCTGTTATCAACGCCATGTTTACTTTCACACATTGGAATTCCTGTTAGCCTAAATAGAGGTAAGTCATGAACCTTTTCCCAGTCGGTGTTACACTATCAAGGCATCAAGTACCCCAAGTCATTTCCTGAAGTATGCGTTATTCATTCTAGCTTTTCTACCTTTATTATGGGTATCTCATACACCGTCAATGGCCACATGAACAAGGACTTCAGCCAGAATAGTAAACATTTACACTTACAAAATGTTTGGGGCCTCGAACTTGAATGGTTGAAAAGATAGGCTTGAACAAACACAAAATGTTCCAAAATTAAGGAAGTAATCGGAGCAAAATTGCATATTGCCAATAAAAAATATTTATAGGTTAAACAAAACTTTGACCAAATCTTTGGAATGTATGCACTCCACTTAATTTGGTAGTACAGTAATTTTTTTTACCTTTAGTGTGTCCGTTGGGTACGGTAAATAATGAACTGCATACAAACTACTAATTTAGCTAGTCAAGAGCACATATTTTCTAGGGATCATCAAAGGTTAGAAATTGATGGTTATTGATCAATGATTTCAATGTTACTTGGGTTAGGGGTTTGGGTTAGTCCAGTCTATTCTTTCACAGCAGTGAGGGCTACTTGGCATTTTCCATGCAGTTTAGATCAAACAGCTCGGAATCGATGAATGCTGTCAGTTTCTAAGAACAAAATAAATTTCAGGGGGGTAAAAAAACATTAGAGGGGACCTGAGGCCTCCCTAAAAAGGGCCTGAGGTCACCAAAGCTGTCAATTATTTACTTTTAATTATCCAGGTGACTCCAGCTGAGATCTAGGATCTTGTTTACAAGGAGGGACCGGCCAACACAACAGCAGCACATTTAGACAGAAAAACAAACACATCATAATAACATCCAAGTGACAGCGAGGTAGAAGAAACAGTGGCAGTCCCAAAGCAGTTAATTTTTCTAGGACTAGGCTTAAACCGCGTCTGCGAAACCAGCTTCTTATGTTTTCTTGTCATTGAAGCGTATATAAAGAGAGGAGTACATAAGCATGTTGGTACTCATTTGCCCTTAAATAACCCTGGACTCAGAAAACCAGTTATCTGGTTTCAGGAGGTGGAAAGCATGGTATGTTACTGAGCAAAAGCCAGCTACATGAGTTCTGATGGGATGAGATGAACTGGTATGTCAGGGTGATGATCCGTAAGATAGAGACAACGGACATGGTCAACACTGGATTGCAAAATGGGAAACTATGGAAACATAATTGACAGGAGCAGGTGCATCCAAAAAACTTAATGATGGCTTGGACAATTACTGACCAACAAAGCCTCAAATGTTGGTGTATCATTGCTTGTAAACCTACAAAGCGTGCGCTATCATTACAGGGAGTCAAGGGGGACCAACAGTGAGTTTATTCACATTAGGATGGCACAAGTAACAAGGACATGGAGACATTAATGAATTTGAGGTGAGCTCAGACAAGCCAAATTCTAGATTCCACAACCAGAGGCAGAATGTAAATAGCTGTTTGGAGTGGTTAGCATTACATCCTAATGTGACGTTTTGATACTAATCATTTGAGGCATTGCGTCCAGCATTTTATTTTACAGTGAAAATTCAGGACAATTAATGAGACAGCAAACACATTTGAAAGGAGTAGCCGTTTATTACAGAACATAAGGAAACTGTATCCAATCTCTAGACATGAAGCATAATACAGTATAAGCTACTTGTTCCTCTCAAAGTTGGACGCATGTTGATAGGAGGGGAGAAAGTGGTGGGGGAAAGAGGAAATAGAAAAGGCACTCTTACACTCACTGTAGCCAATGGGATGACGTCTGAGTGGTAAAAGGGAACAAAACCAAAACTTGAAACCCTATCAAACACCCAGGATGGCCATGTAAACAAGGCTGGTTTCTCTGTACAACACCAACCAAACGTTGCCATCCATTAATGAAGACAGGCGAGAGCCAGGAAAACTGTACCAGACATTTATGAGAATTTAAAAACTCACCCACCCAAAAATAAAAATCTGTGGTCCAAAAAACAAAAAAAAGTTGTAAAATATTCACCATATTAGCCAGTGACAATTCCTTGTGGAGGCACACCAAAGCTTTTCTGTACAACACTTTGGAGCCACAAGTGAAACACTGAAAACTAATGATCATCAAGTCGAAGAATGCAGAAAGATTCAATAACTACGTTTGTTTAAAGCTGCCTTCTGAACCCTCAGCTTCTCTGTATCCACGCCGAGTTTCAGAGAACAAATAAATAGTGTAAAGGTTTGATTTCTATTGTCAGCCAATGAGACCTTACTTGTGGCAAAGAACATACTCCTTTAAGATAAGGATGGGAACCAGGTTTCTCTGTAGCTACACCTGCCATCAATATACTTAAGGAGTAACTGGGTCTTTAGTCATTTCAAGCCATAAAACAAGTGAAACTACATTAATAAAGGACTTGTTTAAAATTGAATTTCAAATGGAAGACAATCCAATTTTCCCTTCCAATCAAGTATAACCAACACCTCTCCAGACCAGAGCAGTGACATAGCAGCTTCTGACTTTTCTGTATTACGTCAGAAAACAGCAAAGGTCTGTAGGGGCATCTGAGACTTTCTGCTCATTTGAGAGCTTGACAATAATCAAGATTTGGCTTGCCCCTTTGCCTGCAATGCATAGCATTTTTTTATTCCATTTATTTTTTTTTAAAACAGCAACAACCCTCAACTCTTAATCGTGCCAGTCTAGCATCCTCCACAAAGACATGGGAATAAATCTAACAAAAAGGATAAAAGAACAAGGGGTCAGGGAATAATTGTACCAGACTGACAAAGGAGGAATGTTTAGAGAAAAGCTAACTAGTTAGGGAAGGTTTGAGTTCAGACAACACTGCATCTCTGAAATCATTATGATTCTACTTGGACTTGCAAATTTTAGATGTCCCACAGATTCCTTTACTTCAGTAGCACCAGTAAATTAAGAGAGGTATCGCATATAGCCTAATATGCTACCACCATGACACTGAATAGAAGACTGCAAATATTGATGGAGTGTGGAATGCCATAACAGAATAACTGAACCGCAGCTATGCAGGGTCTATCACAAGGAGACGTGAGGTAACCTCAACAAGTGGGAGAACATGAAGCACAGAGGTGCTAATTTCAGTTCAGTGTGATTTATGTAGAGCCCATTCTATTCTTTAAACATAAAAATTTCTGAGTCATGTCTTCTAGGACCTAGTATGATACTGCCAACAGCAAAAAACAGGTTACAAGACAGAAAGAAGGAAGGTGAGTGAGGAAGGGATAGTCAGGAGTTAAATGATGCCATTATGAGAAAAGTTAAGTGCATTTCACCCCCGGGACCTTGGAGGCTTCTCTGTAGTATACACCAACAAGCCTGGGGGGAAAAGCTTAACAGGTTTAGTATTTGAGTTTTTTGGGCACCTCCCATGGGAAGGAGTCTCGGCCAAAGTGGCCATAGGCCGCGGTCCTCTGATACATGGGCTTCTTCAGATCCAGCTCCCTGGAATACATAATCAACACATTTAACAGCAGTCACATCAAGTGACCTCAGATGCACGCATCCATACTCACACAGCCATAATGCTCATTATCAGCCAAAGGGGAGTGTCGAGAGCCACAAAAGAAAACCATAATATAGAGAGGTTTGTTAGACCAGCTGGTAAAGAGGGGGGAAAACTCATGAAGCTTCGACACTTACCCTGCCAACCAAACTCCTTGAGCAGTGTGGTGACTGCGGCTTGCAGATGGAAAGCGCACTGATCCCATTCATAAAAAGGCACTTAAGTCTATTTGAATGTTAGCTATAAGGCTTCAATCATGCCAGGTATTGTACACATCTACCCTAATAAATTATCAAAACTTTTGCCCCCATGTCTATATGTGTGACTTTTAGCACTAGGCTATTTACTTCTGTGGCAAGGGATGGGAGGAGGGGGCCTTTCAGGTAGGAAACTCAAAGCTTCAATAAACACAGAAGCCAAACAGAAAGCACCAGGAGTAGCAAAAGAAATGACATTCAAACCACTGCGAAGTTCACCATATTGAATCACACCGGAGAGGGTTAAATTAAGTCTAGACCCTGGCTGGGGCAACTCAAGCAAAACGGCAAGACTAAAGCACAAGAAATAGGAAGGAGCCAAGAGCTGATTCAGTGAGTGGCAGGCGGCTTCAGAGGATATACATTACCTGACAATGACCCCAGGACGGAGGTCAAAGTTCTTCTTCACAATGTCAAGCAGCTCCCTCTCACTCTTATGGGAGGTCCCATAGTGGAAGATAGAAATGGAGAGGGGATGGGCAACTCCAATGGCATAGGACACCTAATACAGCACATATGCATGTGTTATATCAAGCACACCAACAAACAGAAAACTTCAGGCAGGAACCTGTTGCAGCCCCTTTCTCCAAAGTGAAGACATACAGGCCTTTATACTATCCTCACCTGGACCAGCACTCTCCTGCAGAGCTCAGCCTTCACCAGAGACTTGGCCACCCAGCGGGCAGCATAAGCGGCAGAGCGGTCCACCTTAGTGTAATCCTTCCCAGAGAAGGCCCCACCGCCGTGGGCACCCCAACCTCCGTAAGTGTCGACAATGATTTTACGCCCCGTCAGGCCCGCATCTCCCTGTAACGGAGGAACAGAGGTTGCAGATGTCAAACATCCAATAAGACAAATTTGTTGTATGTTTTATGTAGCTGCATTATCCATGTAACGCAGCCAAAAGGCCACACTGTTGAACATTCACCTGTGGGCCTCCAATGACAAAACGTCCGCTAGGCTGCAGATGGTAGATTGTGTCATCATCCAAGTAGATGCACGGTACCACAGTCTTGATGACCTTCTCCTTCAGGGCATCTCTCATCTCCTCCAGGCAGATGTCCTCATCATGCTGTACAGAGATGACAATGGTGTGCACACGCACTGGAAGCATGGCGCCACGGTCTTGACGGTACTGAACAGTCACCTGTACAGGAGGTAAAAATACAGAGTGGTAAGTAATGCGTCTCATACAAAGTTTTAATCCCACCGGTCAGAAGTGAAGTTATAATAGCTCTACCTGGGTCTTTGAGTCTGGCCGGAGCCATGGCAGGGTGCCGTTGCGACGCAGTTCAGCCATCTTGGCATTGAGCTTATGGGCGAGGACGATGGTGAGCGGCATACACTCCTCAGTCTCATCAGTGGCATAACCAAACATCAAGCCCTGCAGAGCAAGAGATGTTTACTGACTGGATGTTTCAAAACACAAAAAAACAGTAGTCTCATTTGAGGACAACAATGGCATTAATTTCCACAGCCTTTACTGACCTGGTCTCCTGCCCCAATGTCCTCCTCATTGCGATCAATGTGAACACCCTGAGCAATGTCAGGAGACTGCTGCTCTAAGGCAACAAGAACATTGCAGGTCTTGTAGTCAAAGCCTGTGTATGGGACAAAGGTAACAAAATGAGATTCCATCTGTTAGAGCAGCTTGGTTGAGAACAAGAGACAATTTAAAATGTGACAACAAAAACATGCCTCACCTTTGGAAGAGTCATCATATCCAATGTGGCGAATGGTGTCACGAACAACTTTCTGGTAGTCCACTGTAGCATGTGATGTCACCTCACCTGCCAACAGGATCATCCCAGTCTTGGCAACAGTCTCTGGAAGAGGTAAAGGGAATTGTTAACAGTTTACACTAAAAGAAAATAAACTTATTTAATAAATAATCTAAGTCAACAATATGATTCAGGAGCCATGCTTTTTTCCATAATCATTACAAACATCTCAGCAGAGCCAACAGGAACCCAGAGAATAGAAAAGAATTTGTTCTTACCACATGCAACTTTGGCATCTGGATCCTGCTTGAGGTGGGCATCTAGCACCGCATCACTGATCTGATCACAAATCTTGTCTGCAAAACAGAGACAAATAATTCAGTACACAGCAACTAGCAAGTTACAAATTGTGTCAATGCTGCCACTCATTTGATAGGTTGTGGCAGTTTAGCGCCACCAGCTCCTGTTCAGTGGGAGTGGCTCGTAGCCTTTTCTCCGTCGCCATTTCAGCATGTTCACGTGTGGTGCAGGGGGCGCGCGACCAACCGAAGGCAAACGTGTCTAACATGTACACATGAACATACTTGCTGACAACTACGGGGATACAAGAAAACATAGCTACCGTAAACTCTATGCTACGCATGCGGCAGCTGGTAACACGGCGCTGGTAACACGGCACGGCGCCTCGTGAACACGCCCGGACGAGCCGGCACACTCAAGACAACACATGAACCAGTTATAAATATAAAATATACAAGTATTAAGGATAGAGTATATAGGTTTGACGTACAGTGAACATTCCAACTCCTAGGCTGGAGCATTGTGTCAGCGCCCCAAACACGCGGCAGGATAAGCTTGTTTAGCAAAGCTTTAGCTAACGTTTGCTAGTAGCGCGTGCTTTTAAGACCGGCCCAGCGACGTTATCGTTTCTCAACCAGGCCATAACATTTGAACGCCGATGTTTAGCCCACGTTTTCTCATCAAAGTCAATTGTCCACTCTAGTACTTGGTAGAATCAACTCAAAACACTGTACGCATTTGGCCTATTTTATTAGAGACAAGCCGATAAACGTCTGGTGTGTCCGTCTTACCGGGATGTCCTTCCCCGACCGACTCCGAGGTGAACAAGAAGCAGTCCTCCTCAATCAGAGAGTTATGGAAACCGTTCATCTGTCCGTTCATCATTGTTCACGGCGTCTGCTGATACGGAATGCCGAGATGTTGTGTTGACGACGTAATTGTCAAACTAACTATGTTTTCGTAGTTATGCCTTGGCGTCTTCCCTGTTCTCCTGTAGGCCAACCCGCTTCTCTCAGCTCATTGATACACAAGCCTCATGGCGCAGCGCTCCAGTATTTATCCGGTGAAGGCAGACGCCCTTGACGTCACGCAGAGGTGGAGCATACCATTGAGCCAGGCGGGGGGGGGGGGGGGGGGGGGGGTCACATATTGCAGAATGGTCCTCTGCCATGTGCTGTCAAAAGGTTACAGTAATCTGGAAGTCTTGCTCAGTCAGCATCCTTACCTCAACAATCATCTTATCAAGGTGGTTGGTTCTAGTTGTGCATACAGGAAAATTTCACATGTCCCATCAATAGGTGTGTTGCTAATAAATTTGTGTGTGGAATGCCAAAACAGAATAATCGAACCACAGCCATGCAGGATCTGTCACAAGGAGAAGTGAGGGAGCTTCAAGAAGTGGGAGAACATGAAGCACAGAGGTGCCTGTAGTTCAGTGTGATTTATCTGGAACCCATCTTATTCTTTAAACATCTAATTTCTGAGGCACGTCTTCTGGAATCTAGTAAGATACTGCCAGCAGCAAAAACAGGTAAGACAACATGGCATGTTAAAAGATGTTAAGTGAGGCTTATCTGTAGTATACACTAAGCCTGGGGGGAAAAGTATAAAAAAGTATATATATCATCACTCAAATTGTTCACTCAGCTGTGACAAGGTGCAATATACAGAGATAATGCAGGAATGCATTATTCTACCATGGAATCTAAAGAATTGAAATGCGTTCCCATCAGTTTCACCCTGAAATGTATTGTCTCAGCTTTTAATACAAGGAGTAACTGCATGTGACAGCTCAGAGTTTTAGAAATAGTTTGAAGCTGCTTGATTTCATTTGTAATGTTGGATGAAAATGCACCTGAAAATGCATCAAATTGGTTACAAATCTTATTTTCTATCAACAAGTGTCAAACTATTGAAGAAAAGATGTGAATATAATCAAGATCTGGATGTCATATAGATGGCTGATTGTATTTCTAATGGTATCGTAGATATATCACTCCTACTGTGTGTGTGTGTGTGTGTATGATGTACTGTGAAAGAGCCAGTGACTGTATCTTATGGCTGCAATGAACGGCAAATAGATATTTCCTAGAAACCATTTTGAAGATTTTGCACAAAGCAACACTGGTGTAATGAATCTGATAAGATGCGCTCACCGTAGCCATCACAAGAACATCAGAACATGTGCTTCCCCCGGTGAAACAACCTGATAAACCTGGAAATACGTTTATGCCAAAGTAAAAACCGGACAATGGAGAAAAGAGCAGGGGCTGGGAATATTATCTCTTAACATAACTTAATCATGCTATACTCAAAAAGCTCCCATCTCACACTTATCCTTCAGGCTCTGTTTTCTAACTTAATCAAAAGCTGTGATTGTGAACATGTGGTACCTTTTTAGGCAGCAGATGGCATAAAATAATATCTCTGCAAGGACTGGTCTGCCGTGGCTTCAGCTCCAAGGCAGGAAGGTGTCATTTATTTGAGGAGAGCAAAGTTTTGAGACTAAGTTTTGAGACTCAACATCAAATCTATTTTTCAGTTTACACAATAAGCACAGCAAATTAATAATTAATCATCCTCTTATCAAGCTATGTGTTAATATGAAGATCATGCTCCGTATTCACTTGTCACAGTGACCAAGCATTTTTGAAGGCGTGCAGCACGGACACAGCAGTGGCTCCTGTCTCAATCCAAGCCCAGTGTTGCATCATAGAGAACTGCTTTCCATGTGAACAACAATGATGAGATGCAACAAAACCTCTACTCTCCATCTGAACCCAAAATTCACACCACGGAAGTAGATAACATTACCGCTGGCTTGTTATACAATATCACGTTGTGTAACTTTTATTATCATCATGTGGGATGAGGAAAATATTCAGCCTGAATATGTCATTCATTGAAGTAGGTTATGCCAGACAGCTGGTTCGTCACTAGAGGTTGTCAAAGGTTAAACTTTAAAGTTTGTCTTACACATGTTCCTGTTTCCTTCCTGACAAGGGAAACCCCACCGAAGCCAAAATGCTGCTTTTAGATTTAATTATATTCATGACATACATCAGCTATGAAACATGCATTAACAATAGAATCTATGTAATAACACTAGGCCTACAATGTAATCTGTTGTGTCAGTCTGTATCAATTGAGTCATGTAGTTGTTTTTAATCGTGCCATTGGTGTTTTGTGTCACCAAACCAGGTCAACCAATAACTGGACACTGTTGCATCAGATAGGTGCTCTCATATGCCATCCTGAATCTGCAAGGTGGGCAGTATCTTTACAGGGGACCAAAGCATGATGCAAGGTACTTCTGCTGTTGCCCTGCTGCAGGATTTCGGTTTGTCTTTATAGTTTTTGTCTTCCACATTTGATCAGCAAATCATAATACAGAAAAAACAAGCTACTTATGCCACCAGCTAACAGTTATAAATCACCAGAGACAAAGAGCTGATTAGTTGTCCAAAGATTAATTGGGGGCCAAGGTTCATTCCAATCACAAATGATGAAATTAAATCCACTTACATAATTGAAGATAATGTATATATAGTGTTGCACAAGCCACCTGCAGAAGTCACCATTTATAGTGATTGGCCAGTGGAAATATGGCCTGCACTTACTGGTGCACAGGTTTAAGCAGTTCAGACAGCTTTGTCTCAGGGGATTTCCCACAATACGCCTTTCCACCCTTCACAGTCCTCTCTCTTACTTACATTGCAATCCCGCATTACAAGCCCAGTCAGTTTCAGGCACAATACATCTCTCTCTCTCTTCCTCAAGCATACACACACACACACACACACACACACACACACACAGTAATCTCAGTAAATCATGCTCTACACGTAGGTTGATATACCGTATATACATTATCGCAAGAAAGAACTAGGAAGCGACTCAAAAAACAGACAGACAGCACAGCTTGAAGGGGAGTTATATTATTTCTTTGGACAGTGTTGCAGTTGTTTTGGAGAACAGAGAGGATCGGCCTCTGAATCCTTCACACCCGACCCATTAAGATTTCACACAGATAAACCATCCTCAGATGTCAACACTCAAGTCATATGTCTCACAGGCTTGCTGTAATTTTCCTTCAAGTCAATTCCATTCACAATTGCACACAAACCTGCAGACGAAACAATCCACACTGTAGACAATGAAAGCAACATTTGAATTTACTAAAATGCAAACTGGAGAAATCAGATGCTCTCTTGATAGTTCCAAATAGGAAAAAAATAACTATTCATATTCTGTAATGCCGCTGTAACATTTGCTTTGAAATAATGCTCCCTCACTGGCCAGCAGAATTCAGGCTCATTTGACAGAATTAAATAAGAAAATAAATACATAATCTAAGTATAATAATCTTTTTGGCATAGATTGTCATCTATTCTGTATTTCATACTGTATTTTATATTTCTCCTTTACATACATACTCTTATCCATCTTAAACACATAATTACACAATAACATTCTTTAGACATAGCATTTTTTTTCACAGATTGAGAGTAGTCACTGAACTGATCATGATTACAGCAAAGTTGAGACAATCTTATCTTTTTAAAACCTGTTACTCTAAACAAAGGTGAAATGCAGTCATTTTTTTCCATTTGAAAATAAAGAAAATGCATAAATGCACAATGAAATTGAATCAAATAAATGAAGTCTTATGCAAGCAAAACTACCCTGCATTTTCTTTACCTAACACTTACCTTGATGTTAGTTTTTTTTTTACACTGTCTTTACCATGTTTTTCTAACACTTTTCACAGCCACAAATATAACAAAGAGGAGTCAAAAACAGCACTTTACGGCACAAAGTCACAGTACCGGAATGTACAGTATGTCCAGCAGCAAACCATGCAGACACATTCACACCTCAATTACAGCCACAGCTAGCTACACATACACACTTCCACAAACCCAAACATACACACAATCCCTTCCATAAAAACACATACACACGTACAAACAAACGTGATTACATACACACACAATGAGGTTACGGTACAACAGTGTACACTGTCCTACGCTACCAGATCAAAGGTACAACGTGTCTAATATGGTGCCTCGGAGGTCACAAGGTAACAATCCAACACATTACTACTAGTGACAGAGTACTGTTAGCTAATCACCGGGACCTATAAAGGAGGAAGTGGGATCAAAGAGAACACAGAAAGAAACAAGGCCAAGGTGAAATGAAAAAAGAAAGTAAAGGTAACGAGCAAGTCAATGGATTATAGAAAAACACAGAAAATAAAGCAGTAGAACAATATTTCACCATAGTAGAACATTTTAGCTTTGTATCATACTAACCACAGTATAATACAAAGCTTTACAGTAGCTCTACACAGTAGAGTTTTTGCACATGTCTGTCAAAGATATCCAGAGTGATAGTCAGTCAGCCAGAGTCACTTAGCTTCTATTCGCTTCTATTTTGAGAACATCATGCAAAAAGTCAAACTTCTAACACATACAGTAAGAAGTATGGAAATGTGACCCAGATGATATGATTTACGTGTTCTGAATAAATGTTTGCAAGTAAATACAATTGTCAGAAAAGGCCCATTAACTCACATGATGGTAAAAAATCTAAATCTTTCCCCAGGGAAGCAAACAGGGAATAATCCTGTTTGCGAGGAATGTTTGCTATGACAGTCAAATATGCCGTTCTCTTTCGCTGTCACGAAAGCACTTTCTGCTGCCGACTGCACAATCTGCTAACAAAGCCTCTGGGTAAGTCAATACACAAGTTTCCAAATATCGTTGAAATGTGTGGAACGTGATTTTTAAAAAGGATTAAGTAACCATTTCATTTCATGAGGATCTCTGTATGACCTTTGATCCTTGCTCTGAGTATTTCCTAATGCAAGGTGTGAGCTCCCTGTACTGTGTACGCCTGAGAAGGGACAGAGATAGAAGAAGAACAGCAGGACAGAGGGAAAGGTATACAAATAAAAAAAATGTGTTGTCAGCTTAAGAGAAACAACTCAAGGCAAAGTAAGCCTTCTTAATAAACCTGATGGCTAACTCTAGTCCTGAAATCATACACTTTCATCAGAGGAAACATACAGTACAGTGAATGCATCAAATAAAACACACATTGGCTACATGACTTGGGTTTGCATCACAACCCTGAATCCCCACTCTCAGCTGCAGTCTTCCCCGCGGGGGGCGCCGCCTGACCGCCCTCTGCTGGCCGATCTGTGGAGTTGCTCTCAGCCGTGGTGCGGGAGGGAGAGCCTTCGCTGAGGTTGAGCCCTTTCATTTTGGCTTGAGCAGGGCTGCCACAGCGACTGTGGCTACGGCTGCGGCTGCGGCTAGAGCTGTGGCTGCGGCTGCGATGGCTGCGGCGCTTCCCCTTCCCCGGACTGGGGCTGCGGGACCTGGTCTTCATGTGGACAACGGTGCTGTCGTCCTCTGAGCTGAAGTCAGAGCTGTCTGAAGCACTGGCATCGAGGCCTGAGGAGGGGAGCTGGATCTGAGGATGGGTGAAGACGAAGGGAGAGGTGGTAGAATAGGGAGTAGAGAAGAAGAAGGTAGAGGAGCAGGTGAGAAAGAGAGGAGCAAAAAGACGGTACAGGAAATGACATTCAAAAAATGAGAATGAGTCAGCGGTAAAACGGGAACACCTACAGTAACGGCTTATCACAGATATAACGTTATTATGTAAAAGATAAACAAGAAGAAAACAGAATTGTGGTTATCATCACCTGAAATGGCTCTGTTACACCCACAAGGGTGCTCATGTTGTTGCTATAGTAACCCAGGATAAAGTCCCCTGAGCCTTTAGGCAATTCCTCCTCAGTAAAGGTTACCTGGAAAACAGTTTGTGAGAGATGCCATGAATTACTCAAAGTGAGACAAAATGATCCCTGAAGAGAATTCAGCACACATCTAGATTACCTGATGTTCTTGTCGATGGTAATCAGCTTCCTCTTGCTTGGCCCATATGTATCCCACATAGTCCTTGTGGTGTTTGAATCCCACCTAGGGAAGCAAGGGCAAAACACACATCACTTGAATAAAAATGTTAATGCCACCAAATCTTTCTTATACTACATCTAATGGTTTGTTGACACGGATGTAAGACTAGTTACCTTGTACAGCCCAATCCAGTCCCAGGAGCTGCGAGCATAGTTGGGCGCTACTTTGAATTTGGCTATAGCATCAGCAATGCTATTCCACTCATCGTCCACTATGAGTGTGACCAGGGGGATGTCAACCTTATATGGGAACTAGAGAGAACATTTACAACAGCCATCTAATCAATAAAAAAATCCAAGGAAGTTTCCAAAACAAAGTAATCCAAAAGAAATGCCCTCAGATCGTTATCTTTACGTCATGACGCTCTCACAGCGGCTTCCAGAGTGTCTCACCTGCAGGGTGAAGATGGAGGAGACTGGTTTGTGGTCGCTGACGGTGTACTCCATGTGACTGCGGTAGCAGTGCTGCGTCACCTTGGTCCCACTGGTCAGCCCCGAAATGGAGCCGCGCTTCCCCGTGTTGGGAGAGGGGCCAGAAGAAGCCGTGGCCCTCAGGCGCCACAGGATGCGGTCGGTCCAGGCCGGCTTACGCTTCTTCCCACTGGGAGGGGGAGAGAGAGATGGGAAGAGAAAGAAATCTCCTAAATACTATCTCATTCAAAATAAAATTCAAATCAGAAGGGCTAGACAAACCCAGGGGCACCGTAAGTGGGGAGGGGTGGTGGGGGTTGGGGTGGGGGAGTACTTTCATGGGTCCTGAAGCTAGTGGGGACCTTTCAGGGACACGGTGACATCTTGTCAGCGGCCCTGAATTTGCAGCAGTGCCCCTGGACAAACCTCTGTGCCATCACCAACCTTGTGTCGTATGTATCTGTTCCAACATCAAACTTGTATGTTGGAGGGAATTTGAGCGGCCCCTCTAGGAATCCCTCCAATACTGTCTCGCTGTCTTTGGCCATGTTCAGCTGTCGGGACGAGAGTGAGACAAGTTAGAGCAAGTGGCACTCACTGAGGATCTGTCTTCAGCACTGACTGACAGCTCTCATGAGAATATACATCTTGACTGCCCTCTAGTGGCATTAGCTACACATTACATTATCTACCAGACCAGAGAGAAGACATTTTACCAGAGATTAGGAAGAAGTGAGATACTTCACTCTGCCCCTAGTTCCTGCCTTTGCAACGTCATCACAGCATGTGGCGCGAAAGACAGAGCAATGTATTGGCGGGAAAAGTTGAGAGATATGGCCTTCTGTTGCAGACATCTGCTATTAGCAATATCTAATGTTAATTTGGAACAAATTCTACACAATCTGAAAGCCTTGTCAGGATTCTGAGCAAAAATGGAAAACAATGAATAGTAATAATGAATCGTTTTTTAAGAAAAACATGTCTGGACGCAGGTTTCATTAGATTATAGTTTTGAAAAACAAGTCTACCAGATCAGCTGCTATGAATACAGATGCTGCAGTGTCATCTGCCCCAGTTCTAGTGCTTGCAGGGAAGAGTGCATACAGACGGCTTAATCCCCAACAGTTTCCACAATCTACCATCTTTATATATTAGACAATCATTGTTTTTACCTGGTCCTTTTCCCACAACATGGAAAGCTTGTTGCCGTCAATGGCTGATTTTACCACTTGCATTTCGAGGTCATCAATACGGAAATTGAGATCCCCAAACCAGAACACCAAACTGTGAAAACAATGTTCAATCAATGTTTTCACACCACACCATTGAATAAAAGTGGCAATATACATGACTTGTGTGTGTTTGTGTGTGTATGAGAGAGAGAAAGAGACAGGGACATGACAGAGATTATCAAACAAACACAAGCACGTAATCCACTTTCACAATGCTGAGTTTGACACCAATCCCTTCAGAAACTGCAGATATTCACTAAACAGGGGGCAAGCCTGGCATTGTTTTTCACAGATAAGAACAGGGTGAAATTGGGAGCAAGGGGATTCAGTACTCAGAGTATTTTGACAAGAGAGACCTTGTATGTGCTTTTTCATATATGAAACACCTGGCATTACACACCTGAACTCAGAATCTTTGGTTGTGTCATTTCGTTACTAAGAAATATTCATACATTGATCTTTTTACGACTTGACATACAGATACACATAATTCTATGTATGTGGGTCCATGTGTGTGCATGTGTGTGTGTATGCGTGCGTGTCTGCATAAACATAATGTGCATGTGTGTTGACTTACTCGTGGTCAAGAACCGCTGTGGCGGCCTGGCCCTCAAACTGCTGCTGCTGCAGGATGCTCTCGAAGTCCTCCATGCGCTGATCGGAGTTCTCCATGTGAGCCGGCAGGTGGCAGTTGAGGAAGCAGATGGTGTGACCAAACACAGACATGCGGGCGCTCACCCCACCTTTATTCCCCTATACCAGGGATAGGCAGAGGAGCAGGCAAAACAATATTAAAGGGTGGAAGAAAGCCAATACTGAAAAGGGAGAGAGGATTTATATTTACTCAGTATTTCCCAATATGTTCCATTGTGCAAGGACAGAAATTCATGTGTAGAGGAAAGAATGAATAAGGATAGCGAGCAGACGTTAGTATGTCAGAGTGGTTTCAACATAATGTCTGGTGTGTGTGAATCCATCCTTGCAACGGAGACACAGGACGTTTACACATTAAGGGCCAGTGACGAACGTTATCAATATTTAAGGCTAGCAGTGAAGTGCACAGTGGGAGGACAGGATGAGTCTGTGCATTTCCTCCCGCTGTTCTCCCAACTGCTCTGACCCAGTAAAACACAAAAGATGCTTCGGTGTAAGATCTGCAGAATGTGCTGATGCGGATCTGAGTTCATACAGGGATGAAAACAGCAGGACTTCACACAAGACTGAGCACTGCGTAACTCAATGGATCTCTATAAAGCCCTCAGTGACAAAGGCACCACAGACAGACATCCACTCTGACCTCAGATCAGTCTTAGATCATGTCATTGTCTTTCAGTGATATATTATAACAAACCACTTTTTTGGGTCTTACTGTATCAACACAACTAGCTAAAGGAAAGGTATTAGCATTTTACACCCATAGTTTGTTTTCTTTGGTCCAAACCAGAAAATCCAAATTTGACTTTGTTGCATTTTTGTAATTGGATTGTTTAGGTTCATACTGCCCAATTCCAAGCGAATCAGGGCTTGTAAACAGAAGTCACATGGACTCACAAGTAGCTTGTTTATTGGAGTTTGGTAAGCTATCATCCAATGAGGTTAGAGGTTTTGGTGGGGGGAGAAAGGGGGTGAAAACAAATCTGATTTCAGTCCCTGTGACTTTGCTGTAATTTACCCTCTCTGGTCTTCATACCAGGTAAGAACATATGAAAAAATGGCTGAATGAGCATCAGTCCAGGCTGTGGTTTGCCCTCAGTTCATTTTGTCATGTTAGGCTTTCCGAGCATGAGTCACTGCTGGCTATCAGATGTCAACATCCGTCTGCAAATACCCATAAAACCGTTTGCAACAACAGCTGAACGATGAACAGCATGCTCATAAAACCCAGTGTTTTGGGGTCGTTTCCTGTAGTTGGTACGATTCTCACTGTAACAAACACCGCAGTTCATACGGAAGAGGACAGAGACTCGCATTTTCAGGCGGTCTCAGTGCGGTTATTTGGTGCCAGCTGAGTGTGAATGGTATTGTTCTCACGTGGCCAAACGGAAACTAAAATAGAAAACGCTCCAGAGTTAAACTGAACCGCTCAAAACATGCTTGGTATGCCTGTGCTCCAGCCTTTTATGTATGCTGAGTCCATTACACTACTAGAGCACCATCTTCTGGTCGGCAGATGTAACACAGACATCCTCGTCAGTTCTGGATAAAGCCAGCCTCAAACATCCTGCACTGTTATCAAATAATCAGCAGCCTACTGGAATGTCTATATATTTACAAAATATAGTGGGGAAAAGAGTGTTTCTCAAATGTATATCAGGGTAACTCTAACAGCAATGTTGACGATGATGTTGACATAGTCCTAGTCAAACCTAAAGAGATGCAGTACAGTGTATAATTTCCATGTGTAGAGTTTGCGTAACACACTGTTGGTCAAAGGGATGGTGTCAGTAGCCGTCTCACCCAGTAGCCCCCCAGGCCAGTGCGGGTGGTCTCAGTCTGGACTCCGCGGAGGAAGGGCAGATGGTAGTACTTAGCAAAGACCAGCAGCAACAGGCCCTGCATCCGCTGGGATGTCACCTGAGAGACAGACAGGAGACATGAAGAGGAAGAGATGGGGGCAGGAGCACGCACACGGTGAGCAATATGAGGATGTGGTTTGCATATTCTTGAAAAGACAGCAATAAAATACAGTTGCACAACAGGAATACTGTATTCTACGGAAAACAAATATCTCTTTATCGGACGCGGAAGTTTCAGTAAGCAAATTCTCTGAGCTGCCTGAGTCTAGCTTACTGTGTGTCCATCTCTGTTGCTCCGCTTCATTTCTCTCTCTCTCTCTCTCTCTCTCTCTCTCTCTCTCCCTCTCTCCCCTTGCATTTCCATTGTGCCCTGCAGGATCCTGCAACCCAGCTCTCCCACTGTTTTGCATGAAGCAGTGCACATAAAGGAGGCCATAGCTCGCGGTCTCCCCTCGCTGTCTGAACAGTAAACCCATGCGTGGATGCGGAGGAGACGTGATGCATGAATTGACAGTCCTACACAAAACAATACACAGCACACACTAACACTGTAGGCATGTGTATGGCTGTAACGGGTCAGACCTTTTCTCTCTCCACACCCCCCCCCCCCCCCCCCCCCCCCCGCTTCATGCCCTTTCTTCATGTTATGTTACGCAATATATATTATGCGTATTATGACATTTGTACGCCATTGGTAGGAAAATAAGGTGCACACAGTCTATTATAGCAACATCTGTGTGCTGTACAAAAGGGGGACAGGAATGTGATGTGTGCATTTGCTGAAGTGGAACAAGCCAAGGTATTTGCATGCCATTTCAAGCCCCTTACCAGATATTTATGGTGCTCCCCTCTCTTTCTCCAGTACAGTCTACACGCCCCAACCCCCAACCACAGGCCTCAGAAGCATGATCACACCCTGCTCGTAATGCCCTGTGGGCAGTAACGGAGGCACACATCCCCACGTGAGAGAAGACCCTCTCGCTTGTATACTAACTGGCTATTTGGACGACGTTGTTGCGTAATGGACTCCACTGAACCGTAAACTGGACTGACTTAGGGTATTTGTGGTTTGTGTGTGGACAGAGAGAATGAGGGTGAATGTATTTGTGTGTGTGTGTGTGTGTGTGTGTGTGTGTTTGCATGCCTTTGTGCATGAGTATAAGAGTGTACCTTTGCCTGTGTGTACTGGGGTTGAAAAGCATTTCTTATTAACATCAGTGAACATTGGAAGCGCTCCTGAAGGCTGCCAAGCTACATTTTTGGCTTCGAACAGAAAAGACATTCAAGCCCAAAGACAAGTGTGTGTGTGTGTGTGTGTGTGTGTGTGTGTGTGTGTGTGAGAGAGAGAGAGAGTGAGAGAGATAAAGAGAGAGAGAGATAAAGAGAGACATAGAGAGAGAGAGAGAGATGAATAGATTGTGAGAGTGTGTGTGTGTGTGTGTGTGTGTGTGTGTGTGTGTGTGTGTGTGTGTGTGTGTGTGTGCATGTGTGCAGTGGTGTATGTTTGTACGTGTATAACACACACATGACTTAAGACTGGGATGAGCTGTGAGTAACAAGTGCTGTGTCAACAGGGCAGCTCTGGAATTTCAAAGAAGTAGTCAAGTGCAAAATAATGGCTTACTAATTCCAGCCTCTAACACTGCAGACCACAGAAATATCCGTGCCTTCTTCCAGCCTTCAGAAGCACAGCATTTCATTAACATTAGACTTCATTCTCAGGATTTTGAAAGAAACTAAAGATACAAGCTACATTTTATTCGCCCATCTTAGGTATATTCACATACATGCTTAAAGAGCCGGTGTTGTAAATGGAAAATAAGCTTTAACCTGCATTTAACTCAAAACGCAGGTCTATTTTATCCCAGTGTTTACAAACACTATAAAATATGATCTAACTTAAACTATAGGCTAATCAAACCTTTACAAAACTATAACATTTTACAGCCTCAAAATATTTAAAATGCATGTTTAGTTGATTTATAGTGGAACGAATCAAAAGCTCAGTCAATAGATTTGTGAAAAACGGTTGGTCCAATAAATCACTTTGCAAAAAAGTAATGCTGCAACAGTGTTTCAACAGGGGGAGCCATGGTGCAATTACAGATTGTGGAAAAAAGTGGCTCTGCTGATTGGTGGATTTGTAGCACCCTAAACTGCTTACTTAAAGAGGAATAGTGGTCACAATCAGCACCAGCGTGATGGACAGGAGGAAATAGGGTGATTTGTTGGCGACTTGTCTCTGCAGTGAAGAGCTGATTTTAGCAAGCTTCCTTGTGATTGCCCTACACACAGTCTGAACCTGACAATGGGTGTTGGTGAGCAGGCTATTTCTGAGAGTGGAAAGACAAGACGGGGTGTCAAGTTACTGCATGTCTGTCCACCATGTCATGACCAGGCAGAGTGTTACACTGACACTGTCATGTATCCCCCTCTACTGAAGAAAGGCTGACAAACTCAAGCTCACATATAATCCCCTACCAGCTCACAGCATGTTTATCCACATGAAATGCACAGAAAAGGTCACATCAAGAAGAAGATTATGCGAAGGTTTAAACCAGCCAAGCAGGCCATGAGATAGCTGGAGGACAGCATCAGTCTCACTGTCAGAGGCCCATCAACACTGACAACAACGAGGTCCAAAAATAAAACAGCACCCTGGGAGACACTTGTCTAGCTCTCCGAACTCGACAGCTGATTCACGCTCTCTGGCTCACAACGCCAACACAGCCAGGCATCTTCAGCTTCTGCCAGGCTAACGCTAACTACAGTGCACCAGCTATGTGCCCTCAAACACATAAAAACACACACACACACACACACACACACACACAGGAGCAGGTGTGAATGTACAGAGCATAAATAAGCACACTGGAAACAGATAGGAAATACATACATGTATTTCATGTACATCATTTGACCAGTAGGATTCAAGTATGGTGGCCTGTTCTTAAGTAAAGAAAGTTATATAAAAGCTTTTCTACATATATTTGACATAAATATGGCCATGTCTTGTATAGCATACAGTATATGGCATATACAGTATATACAGTATATCTATATATATCTAGACAATATTCAAGACAATATATCTTTTCATTTATCTTTTCGGCATGTATGGAATAAGCAAATTTACCATTTAAACTCAAGTTTTTGGTTCATGACATAAATGAAACCTACTGGATTTATTATAACACCTTTCCACGTATGTGTGTTTAAGAAAAAGAGGATGAGCGATAAAAAGCATAACTAAAAAGAGGGAGAGGCTGAGAGAGAAAGAGGCGGGTAGACAGGCAGACAGGGACATAGAGGGAGACCGATAGAGAGAGCCTGAGTTTGCATTGTGAGCTTGGCAGAAAGCGGAAGATAACAGATACGCAAATTACACGCCTGTTAAAAATTATCACCCCATCCACTGCTCTGGGAACAAAATGAGCCAAAACAGCAGCAGGAAGCAGAGATCTCATCAGCAGCCCCATAATGCGTACGGATATCAGCCTTTTAGCATTTAAATGTGTGAATGTGCATGCGTGCATATAGAAAAGCCATTACTGACCAGCACATAACCAAAGGGGCTGAGTCTCTCCATGCAGACCTCGCTCCACTGGTCTGTGAACAGGACATCTTTCAGCCTTTTGTTAATCATAGAGTTCACTTCTTGTAGCCTTGAAGGAAAACAACAACACACAACAGCACGCAGGTCAACAGTGGCACAGCAGATAGAGAGGTGAGACAGACTGATGAGAGACAGCTTTGATAAAGTAAAGCGGAGGTTAATAAATAGAAAGGAAACATAGCCAGAGGGAGACAGACATCGCTCTGGTTCAAGACTGAGCCTCATCAATCAAATTATATGCAGTGTCAATGTGGGACAAGTGACCCTAAATGGAAAGTTTGGCTGTTATATGGAGTTGATTGGCTGACTGCCGCCTCCACAAAACACTCACCCAATGATGTACATGTCTGTGTTTCCATCTCCCACATTCAGCCCCAGCAAGGCAGTCATGTCTTCAGGTGGCATGGCAGAACCCACATTCCAAGTGATTATGTGCACCCTGTTGGCAAAAGGGGGATGTTATATCTCTCAGACATTACACACCCAATTTTTCCTATATATCACAATCTTTTTGAGATCCTAAATTTAATATGCTATTTCCGTATTTGCATATTTGTCAGTGGAAGAGGACCGTTCCCAAACTGCATGTGTGAATGAACATATAGGTTTTCTCTGTTTATCTGTTTACTGGCATCACTAGGAATGGAAATTGACGCCAGTCCGAATTGGGATAAGGATATAAAATATAACAAGGACGGATATGTGTGTGGGGGGTATGCTTAATCTAGGGTTGCACAGTTAATCGTAGATAATTGTATATATTTTTGTTTCCACAATTAATAATTGTGTAATTTGGTGGTATTGCAGTGTTTGTTCAATTCCTCTGAAAATCCAGGTGTGGTGTATCAAGCACTTCCATTACACGTGACTAATCCCAACCTTTGAATGTGCAACGTGCACCATGTGATGAAAACAAAAGTTAAAATGGAGGAGCAGGCAGAGAAACCCTATATAGACCATCTCTGGGAAAACGTAGAGACCAGCAAAGTGGAAAAGAATGGATACACCCAACGTTAGAAAAGAAAATCTTTCTCCTGAGTCTGAACATGAAAATGTTGTTTTAGTGCCTGAAAGTGGATCATCATCTGTATTTGAAGATGCTTTGGTTTTAAACCAAATGATGACAACAAGTACAGATTCTTGCAAAGTCTGCCTTAGAGTGGTAGCTGCACCACAAAGTAATAGTAGTAGCCTAATAGAAATAGTAGTAGTAATAATAGTAGTAATTACTTATTATTTGAATTATTATTTTAATTTTGTGACTTTTGTAAATAAGGACCACAATAAGAGTAGAATGTAAGAGTGAAAACGAGACTTTCTAGCTGCTACTACTTAAACTGAATCTGAAACTAAGATAAATAATCATGATAAATAATCACAACAGCAATATGATAAAGGATTTTCATTTTGCCATAATCGTGCAGCTCTGGCTCAATCTAATGGATATATCGCTGTTTTGACTGGCAATATCCAAATACGTGCAGTATCATCCACTGGTTGTGCCAAGGTTAATCATCCTCAGCTGTCTGGGAATGAATGGTTCTGTCTAGTCTCGACGTGCTGAGACATGCAACGCGAGACGCACACAGCAGGAACTTGCCTGAAGTCTTCCACAGTCTGGGGCTGTGTGTCCGCAGTGCCTGCTACGGAAAAGGCCCTCTGGGCGTGAGGGTTGAGGTGAGGAGGCACAGGCCTGCTAGCGGCTGGGTGGGGCACTGAGGCTGCCCTGACTGGGTAGTGGCCGGGGCCTTTAGGGCCAGCCTTCATGTTGGCCAAGGCGGGCTCTCCTGAGGGTTTGGCTGCTGCGGAGCGCGAGGGCTTGGGACGACTAGCCGCGGCCCCATCAGGGATGGACTGGTCCTGGTTGGCCACTGGTGCGGGTTCAGATTTGGGTTCACAGATGTCTACGGAGCCCTCTACTCTGGCGCTTCTCTGGGGCCGTCGGGGCCGGACGGGAGCTGCAGGCTGGGCGGTGGAGGGATCGGTGGCTGGGGCCCCTGTGCCTGGTGGGGGAGCTGCAGTGGGCGCTGAAACCTCTGCTGCTCCGCATGGGTTGTCTACTTGCGTCTGGCTTTGGCTCGGGTTACCTGGATCCATTTCCCTAAATTTCTGTGATAAAGAAAACACTAAGCACATTTCCACTTGCAAGAAATATGTACATTACTTTTACATTTTAGGAATTTAGCTGATGCTCTTATTCAAAGTATCTCAAATTGAGTGAAACTGTATAAAAAGCTCCAGTTCCCACATCCTCAAAATTACAAGCAAAGAGTGCAAGGGTCAAGGCCAGAGTGCTGACCCTGTGAACACATAATGATCTATAATGTGCTAGGAAAAAAAATAAAAAAGGAGCTAAGGAGACTTAGGAAGGATTTTTGTCACAAAATACTAGACATAACGTCATTAGCGCAACAAGCAGCCCTTTCACAAATGACAAGTACATTCTGCTGATGAGGGAAGGATCGTCATGAGATCCTACTGACACAGCAGGACGAGTGAGTGAGTCATTCAGTTTCTCAGCATCATGGCTGCTCAACTACCTGCCTTTCCATGGCCCTGAAAACAGGTGATTACGTTCTCCAGGAGGAGATAATGAGAGAGGGAGACGCATGGAAGAAAGAAATATATGAAAGCCTAACAGTGGGAGAGAAGGGAGAGACAAAAAGACGGAGAGAATCAGATGGAGCCCACTTCACCCTGTTATTCTGTTACTCTCCACACCTCCCACAGCTCTTGGACCAACTCAGAAATAGAATGGGAGAAAATAAGCCCGGACGCAGCTTATCATCCTCTGTACCTAAGCTGCCTGCCATTCCTCTGGTAACCACGGAGATGCTCAGTCAGTTCATATCAGCTCAGAACACCTGCCAGACACTCGCCTGAGAAACTGCTGTAGGGTCCATATCAGCAAAACTCAACAGCATGGAATAAACAACAACAGAGAGCGGGTTGCAAAAGGATCTGACAGACACAGAGAGCAAGAAAAGAGAAAGACAGAAATAAAGGAGCAATTAAACCCATTAAAGTAATAATCCATGCCATATTTCTATGAATAAGTGTCAATTTTGCTACTCTCTATTGCCGATTGATATAACACAATGGTGATTCAACTCATATCCATTTCATGAAAGCTTTTATATTTGCTGTTCTAAACACCCGGTGTCTGGTGGGTCTTTCCCAGGAAAAATTCCTCTGGCACGCAGGAAGTGACGCGTTTGACGTTTCCGGCAGCAGCAACAGCCGTTTGTTTGGAATAAATCGAAGAACTGGGTAGTTAGCATGGGCAGCAATAGCCAACATGGCTGAACAGACAAAGAAAAGACCAGTACCTACTGAAACTCAACCTATTTAGTGCGAAAACACCAGAGCAATGACCGCTTAGCACCAAAGACGGCCCCAAAATAAAAGAAACAAGGATTTTGTGGATTACCGTGTTAAATCCCCAAAACAAGGGGCGTCCTGGTGGCTCAGGGGTCTAAGGCGTGCAACATGCAAACACAACATCCTGGGTTTGAATCCGGCCCAGGACCTTTGTCGCATGTCATCGCCCCTGCTCTCTCCCCCATCCTTCCTGTCTCTATCTACTTTGATCTCTCTCCAAAACAAAACAAGCAGCCATGTGGACGGTGATGTGACCTGGTGCTCGTGAGCGTGTCTGAGCCTTGGAGAGCTGATTTGGGCTCAACACTGTGGCAACCCCGACCCAGATCCATCAGTCAGTAGAAGCGAGGCACACGAGGAAGGACCAAAAAATTGTAGACTCACATTATTTATACTGTCTGGGTACCTAACCTTACCTTGCACCTCTGACCGCTGTCATGCAGACATTAACCCATCACATTCTACACATGCTTCTCCATCTGTAAGGTCTAAAGGATGTAGTTAGACCTGTACATTATGGACATATTTTTGGTCAGTAGGGAGGGAGGTTTTTTCAGCCTGGGGACAGAGAAACAATAGAGCTCTCTCATAATTACTCACATGACCTTCAAGAGACGGGGCCATGACTTTCATGCGGAGAGGAGAGCTGCCTCTACGGGGGCCAGTACTGGTCACATGTGCCCAGTAACATGCTGGTCTTTCGGTCGACCAATAACCTGGTGCCTGCCTGGGCATAATGTATGCCTGTGGTCCATGTATGGTATTTTTGTGGAGGAATGGGGAGGAGGGCGAGGGGGCCGAGGGACGGCACACGTGGGAGTGGGTGGGGGCAAAACGAGCCGAGGGAAGAGAGAGAGAGAGAGAGAGAGAGAGAGAGAGAGAGAGAGAGAGAGAGACAGGCGAGGCAGCCCATTCAGTGACAACACTGTGTCTCTCTGCAAAATGTCTCCAAATTGATCCTCTCTCGCTTCCCTCTGGCACCGTCTATTTTTCCGAGCTTTAATCCCCTTCTCTCTCCCTTATCTCCCCATTCCTCTAATCCTTCCACTCTCTCCATCTTCCCTTGACTCTGTTGTTTTCGATTCTTTGTCTTACGCACCTCCACTAAATGGTCACTGAATCACTCTTATATTTTCCCCACCGATTTCATCATTCCCTTCCTATATTTTTTTCTTCTTTCAAATCAGGCTGAGTGTCTATATTATCTCTGACCTAAAACCGTTTCAGTCCTTGCCTCTCGGTCTCTCGTTCTCCCTCTCCATCTCTCTGCTGTGAGGTGACATTTGTGCTCTTCCACTGACGTGCTCTGTATTGTTTCCTTCAGCCAACCACCTCACAGTCTCCATCAGTGACGTCAACATGCCACAGTCCCAGTGGCCACCGTCACAACAACTGGAGATGGATCATTATCAGTGGTAATGGCTGTGTGTAAGTGTACATCAAAGACAGAGAGACATAAGTGCAAGAGTGAGTATGTGAATGAGAGAGAGAGTGTTGGGACAAAAACATGTATGGGATGTGGGACAAAAACAGCTGGGTGACTGGGAAGCAAGCAGGACTTTGATAATGAAAGAAGGAAATAACAAGACATGAGATTGAGAACAGTGATTAAGAATGGGTGGAAGTGGACTGTGCATAGACTATCCTGTTTGTATGCATTTAGGACAGCACATCATAATGTACAACAGTCTCATTATGCATTATATCAATTCTACATATTCTGTTAGCTTTCTGTAAACATCTCCCTGTTTGTCAATCTAAATACACTGCAGTTCAGCTTTCTAACACAGAATAGTGGGTAAAAACATGACTAATTTCCTCTATGTATGACG
Source organism: Centroberyx gerrardi (assembly GCF_048128805.1). Lineage (NCBI taxonomy): Eukaryota > Metazoa > Chordata > Actinopteri > Beryciformes > Berycidae > Centroberyx > Centroberyx gerrardi. Next base: position 17,809,710 of record NC_136004.1, read on the forward strand.
GGGCAAGAGCCAAATGACACGCTAACAGCTACCACTTCTCATTCCACTCACGTTCACCGGGGAGAGAGTGGAATGATTCGATAATAACAAATGTGTCACGATGTTTACATGCGCCCTCCTGAGGGGGAGAGAGAGCTGGGAGAGCCAGGAGAGATGTACTGTAACCCCTGCAGGAGACGCACAGGCAAAGTGCAGCAGAAGTGGACTACTGCGATTAAAAACCCCCAACAAGGCTTCTCGGCTGTTCTGATGTGATCATTTAGATAGTTTTGGACGACTGGTTCAGTCGAATGATCAAACGCCTTATGTTCTTTTCAGGGTTATAGTGAGGAACATCATCATCATCATTCATAGTATTCTGTTACATCACCACACGGCCATCTTGGTAGGAAAATAACATGTGACTGTAATAAATTAACAGCCGATTATAATCAAATGACAGCCGCAGCCAATGAGCTGTCTATATTGTAAGGCACCATATTGGTAGGAAATGCATGTAACATCATGGGAATATTATAAATATCATCATCTCAATTAGCATTTTAGCCCAAATCCTGAGCTCTATTATATTCTGTACTCCAGCCATAAGGTTGATCACATTCATCCCACATCTCCAGTGTTTATTGTTTAAATCACAGCCAAGGAGAGTGTTGGTGTTGAGGGCCTCCAGGGCCATATGTCCCTCTGACAGGGATACTAATGATGACCCTGACAGAAATGACACCGGCAGCTGCTGCCACAGCTGTACACGGCTCCTCTAGGTCCTAGTGCCACGAAGCATCACTCCCCATATTCTGGGGGCCTCATCCTTCTGATCAGGTCACATCCCGGGCCTCAGTTTGTCAAAATGATTTTGCTTATGATCCTAACAGTTAAGAGGCAGTCAAGCCTCACTAACATGTGCTGACAACATATAGTCTTAGGGCTGCACGATTAATCCTGTATGATCATATGTTGCAATTTTAGATTGCACAATTAACAATTGTCGAACTCGGCCATACGGAAACATTTAATTTGATTTAATTTAACTTAAAAGGCCCGCTGTAGTTGAAAATAGCCACAATGTTGACATGAGATGCAAAAACTGCATTTTGTTTCCCAAATCATTGACATGAATAAATTATAGCAATATCCAGCAAAGTAATGAGGATTATCATTTTCATGCAGCCCAATGCAATCTGCCTGTGGAAGGACCTGATTATAGAATCAAATTCTGACAATGACAAAAACACAGAGGACACACTGATTAAGGGGAATGAAAACAAGGCCACTGTGCTTGGACTGGCACGTGAGATAGACCCAGTGGATATGGAGTGCTAATGCCGGCATGTGCATGAAATTAAAAGCTTACACAATCTTAAAGAGAAGTCAATTAAACACCCAAGACTTCCTTCCTTCCCAGTTGCTAGATTTGTAATGAGAAATATTAAATTCCCTCAAAGGGCCTTGCCAAACGCTGTGACAGCACAACACATGCATTAGTTTGTGTGTGTGAGAGAGAGAGTGAGTACGAGAGAGAGAGAGAGAGGAAGGCGTGAGAGAGCGGAGAGAGAAAGAGAGCGAGAGAGAAAGAAGAGAGGAGAGAGAAAGAGAGAGGAAGGAGAAACAGAGAGAGAGCAAGAGAGAGAGTGAAAGAGAGAGAGGAAGGAAAGAGAGAGAGTGTGTGTGTGTGTGTGTGTGTGTGTGTGTGAGAGAGAGAGAGAGAGAGAGAGAGAGAGCGAAAGAGTGAGAGTTTGGCTGTTATCCGTTAACTACTGGGAAAACCTGTTAGGTGGGTGACAATCAGTGCTGTAGTAGTAAGAAAAATACTATTTTTGATTTCAACAATCATTCTACTGGCTTTTCTCCAGTCACAGATTATTGAGTTATTTTAGCAGCTAAATCCTTCCTCATTTCAGCTGCATTCAAACTAATTTCTGCAGCAGCTCGTTACTCAGTTCCAATACATTCCATTATTTCACAGTGAAATAGAAAAGCTGAATGTGAAACACCGGTGAGCACTGAAAACACATCTGCACTCATGTAAGGCCCTTTGGATAAATGTGTTATACCATGTTAGCAGAGCATGTGACAGATTTGTAAAATGTCAATGATCTGAACCACACTTTGATTCAGTTAAAAATCAAACCACAGACATACTGTATGTACAAATATGCTTGACAAATAAGAAAAAGCTTTTTGAGGGGATATGTCATTTGTTATCTGGTATACCTTGCTATGTAAACATTAGTTCACAAGTTGTCAGTGTAGTGGATAGTAGCACTAGGCTCATGGTGTACACATATAGCCTATAGTGAGGATAAAATGACTGATGTCTTGGCTGAATGAGGACAGCAGCAGCAGCAGATATTCTGGCCTAATTACACTCCTGTTTCAAGGACGATTTCTGGTTTAAAAAAAACCCATGAAGGTCATTTTAATTCAGTGTTTTGCCATCAGATACTATCTCAGACACATCAGTGCGTGAGTGTGTCACATGCATTTCTGTGTGTGTCAGAGAGATAAGGGGGAATGAATAGCCAGCATCTGTGTGTATACACTTGTGATGTGTGTCAACACGATTAGGATTTATGAGCATGATTCCTGCCATACAACAAAGGTGGACAAAGTGAAAATGTGTGTTAAGCGTATCTTCATTTACCCTCTTCTAACATATAAACAAAAAGGCTTGACTATGTATTGTATCAGCATCCCCTCTTCTCATAGACACAGGCTCTGCTGGCAGGGATGTCTTTATCCATGATAGCGCTCCTAATTCACTATTTAACAATTGGTCGTATGTCATTGGTCAATTTTCACAATAAAACAATAAAAGTAAACAAGAACACTTCCTGTCTTGTGCTCGGAGTGTTTGACTTCTTGCCGCCTGTCGTTGATGATTCATAACCTGCACCTCAGCTACAGTCCTGATAATCATTACAGCAGTCGATGACATGCTCCTGCTGGGTTTCGTTTTTACTATTATTGGTTACTGTTACTGTCTCACAGAAATGTCTTTAGCCTACCTGCTTTGCTGCTTATATGTTGAAGATAAACAGATGACGGATGTCGGGTGAACTGCCCGTTGTTTTGCTTGGCGCAACCTTCCCTGCAGATGAAGAGGTCCGGAGTCCAGAAAGCCACTGTACGGTCTCTAAGAGGAAGATGTGGTTTTCACACAGCCTCCAGCGAAACGTTAAAACAGCGAACTTCCCAACCGCTTCCCAAATGAAACCATCGGCATCCCGGCGCCTTCCACACTGGCGATGTCAGGGGGAGCAGGTGGGCTTCGAGAGCTCAGTTGTGCTGATAGATATCCTGCCCTAGGCTACATCTCAGAAACAAATGTCTCCTGATCCCTTCACACAGTCGCCTCTGGAGACTCAGGCTGCGATACATGCGGCGTCGATGAGCGCCGTCTGTTTCCCTGTGCCCTTCAAATTAAGAAGACGCCTGGGATGAGATCGCTTCCGTAAACGAACAGCCGCCGTGCCAAACGATGTCCAGTTGACGGTTACAGTAGTCAGACTATGCGAAGCCCTACTGCCGCCTAGTGGCTCATACTGCGAAGTGCGGGACATCATTTACAGAGCAACCGTGAAGGCAGTCTGAGCTCTTTTAGCACGCTTCAAGATCGCCACCATGTAATGTTGATGTTGTAGTCATGGAAACGAGCTCTGTGGCCTGTGGACATCAAGGGCAGTTTATAGTACAGCGATTTATGATCGTCACCACCGGCGATGATCATATTCTATCGTCGGTCGCAATGACATGTTGTTTATACTTCCAGCGACAGGCGATCTGTCGTCGTTGCGATGGTCGTTGAGCCCATCGCTGAGACTTAAATTGGATTGAACTTTGACCCCATCGCTGGCTCAGTTGTCATGACAACATTATGGCACTCTCTTATCCTAACGTCGATTAATTCTCTGAGCTCAAATTAAACGTAATCAACAGCTCTGGAAGACCGTACTTTTGTAATAGACTGTAGAATAAAACGTACACTGAGGAGACAATTTATGCTATTTATCTAGACCTGGATAAAGACAATAGATTTACTTGAATGAAATGTCTTATTTAAAAAGAAAGAGTGAAAAATAACATTGCAAAAGCAGTTACATAACATGTAGGCACATTAGGCTATTCTGCAGACTGGTTTACAAACTGTATTATTATTATTATTTTCATTTCAAATGGTTAAATTTTCAATTAAGAAAATATATTTCGTTACATGGCGTTATTAAAAGCAGACTGCAGCAGCTGGTTGGAGGCGGTGGAGTCTGTAGGAGTCTCGCTTTCAGAACGGACACAATAAACTTCACAACCTGGGAATATTTGCATTACTTTGAACTGATGGAAGAAAAGGGTAAGAACATTATTGTTACCTGTACATCTGAGAACTGAAAGCACTTGCCAATGTGTTGTGAGCGCTATCCGCTGTTTATTTTTTAGACCAGACATGATTAATCAAGGCTGCCTCTGTGATCATACTAGTTTACCATAAAGACGATCAGACCCCGAATAAATGAAAGCTGCGTGTTAAGTAGATAACAGATAAGTAGATAACAGCAGTGTACTCGGTGATGATTTCTATAGCCTGCTAGTGAGAACATCACCAGAAGACATAAAGGTTGTTTTTAAGCGGGTAACTTGAAAGCGCTCGACTGAATTACTTTTAATAAAGACTAACTTAGTAAAGTAACTAGTTGCTATTTAGAACTATAGTAACAAAGTAAACTAGATGAGAGCAAATGACTGAACCTCTGCGATGCGTTCTATAATCGCTCTGGTGTTTATACTTTTTATGAGCGACAGCGTCCAAAATCAAAGTTGAGCGATGATGGAATGCTGGTGACTTTGTAGCGATCATAAATCGTTGTACTATAAACTGCCCTTCAGGTACAGAAAGTTAGAATGTTCAGCTGCCATCAGAACGTGATGTTCCCTCTTGTCCATGACAACATGATCAAACCACCGAGAGAGCTGATTTGATTAGGTATGGCCCTTTGCTGTTTGAGAGGATTCGGTACACAGCTGGACGACTGTTTATTCTGCAGGTGGGTGACAGTGGGGAGAGAGAAACCTCTGGTCGAAAGGATCATTTCTGTGTCACTCTCTTCCTGTCCTAACAATGAAATAATAGTGAAAATAAAGTATTTATCATATTGCTGGGGGAACCCCTACTTTCTTCATAGTAATCTGTAACATGCCCTAATTCATATTTGACACACTTCCTCATTCTCAGGTAATGTGCAATCAGTCCAGATGCACCTTTGCACCTTGTGTGTGTGTGTGTGTGTGTGTGTGTGTGTGTGTGTGTGTGTGTAGTCTATTATTCTCCCAATAAACCCACCTCCATTAAATGTTAATTCAGTAATAAATTGAACATAAACAGGCTTTCTTTCTGTAGTTATAAACAATTCACATTGGAAATCAACAAAATATATTTTTTTCTGTTTTAAAATAACTGCAGTAATTGGTAATGTGTGCCAAGACAGTCAACTTATCCAACTTGTTTCAACTGCAGCTGGTGCAGGTACTCTCCTGTGTGGTATGATGTTACCAACCATGAGTCAACCACTGAAGTAGATTACTTTAGCAAGGCAGATCATCTGCAGTAAATCTGCACCCCAGCTAACATTCCCAGTCTGTGTTTATATAAATACATTGTTGAATGACATATACATTACAGTATTTATGTAGGCTGTTTGATTAGAAAGATTTTCTTTAATGGAACCCCATTAAGTGGGCTCATCCATTAAACTATCTTGTAAACATTAGCTATTAAGTGTTCTAGTCTTTCACATGAATTTTATTCATTCAGCGCAACATCAAAGGTCTTTAAGAGATATAGGCATCTTTAATGGACTTTGGCCCCTGTGTGAGAGCAGCTTTTATGTTCAAACTAAGTCACGGCGCATATTAAAAGCTACAGTTATTGCAAATGCAGTAATTTCAACTAGATTTATGCTTTTGAGGATAAATATATATTTTAGCTAGGTTCCAGTCGAGAGCTTTTACTAATTCTACTTGCTTTGTGTTAATAGCAAGGCAATTCAGAATCATTTCAAACACCAGCAAAATGGCCAGGGAGACTTATTCAGACAAATTAAAAACAGATATTTAAGGCTTAGACCTCACTGATTTAAAAACTTTAATAAAATAAAGTAGATACACTGGTCTGGTCCTGGTCTTACAGGGTGCATTAAGTTACATAATCCCAAACATTCGACCATACCAGACATATATAATTATATATATACTGTATAAATATATATATATATATATATATATATATATACGTGTGTGTATCATCTCTATTTTTATTTGCCATTCTCATTTTATCTATGTTTTTGTTAAGATATTAAGCTTAACTAACTGGGGTAGCAGACTATACATCAAATTGTCTGAGAGTTTAGTGAGCTTAATGGGTATGCTTACCAAAACGTTATAGCCTACTATATTTCCACTTTTGTATTTTAACACCAACGCACTTTTGTCCCCATAGGAAACTGATGGTCCTTAGAACACCTCCACACTGAGCTGAAGTGTTAGGATGGGATAAGATGTTGCCCTGGCAACACCTGAAGGGTCCTCATCAGTCTGTATGACCTCCTAAATGGCTGTGGCCTTTATAAAATGAATGAACCAAAAACTGTGTGTGCAGGCGTGCGTGCGTGCATGTGTGTGTCTAGATGGCACCCTTAAAACACAAAGCTTGTTGGAAAAGACTGGAGTGGACGTTGTGGACTAGATGGTCGCCTAAAGCTGCTGGTGGTTAAAATTATTGTCGATCAGGACAGAGAAGTAGTTCAAATGCTGTGGGATGTGTTGAAAGCTTAATACACATATACCTTAACAGAAAATCACTATAATACTCTATAGGAACTTACAGTGTGTCTGTGGTACTCAATAGTTTATATTGACTACATATTAGTTTGTGTTATTTCATATACTATAACATTCCTATAGGGAGAATGGGGTAAAATGAGACACTTTTTACTTTTTATGCTACTACGGGAAAATAAATGTGTATTAATTTCAAACAATAATGTATACTTAAGGTTGTTGGTATTATGGAAATTCAAACATTTTCTGTAGCTAATACAGTCTTACAACGACGACCCCTTGAACGATGATCTTTTGGCACAGATTACTGAAGAGTAGGGGTAAGTTGGGTATACCTTAAAACCTTTATTTTTGTCCTTTTCAGTCCTTTCATTAAGGCCTTTACAGCATGCAGGAGCAGACAGTCTGTCTCCCCATTCTGTCTCTTCTGAGAATCACACTACCAACATGTTTACTTTCCAGAGGATAACAATGGACAACTTGACTCAACAAAGCTACTGTCAACACATTTGTGCAGTGTGTGTGTGTGTCTGTCATGTCGCTATCGCAACCACATGTCATCAATCACCAAGCATGCCAATCATATCCCAACCTCATCCCAAACTGGACTCTGCCTTGTGTTTGATACCTCTAGCATTGTGACTAGTCATAATGTAATAAAAGATATCAAATTAGCATTTTGACGAGTCATAATGTAATAAAAGATATCAAATTAGCATTTTGACTCATCATAATGTAATAAAAGATATCAAATTAGCATTTTGACTCATCATAATGTATAAAAGATATCTTAAATTAGCATTTTGACAGGTCATAATGTAATTAGAGATATCTTAAATTTGCATTTCGGTTAGTCATAATGTAATGAGAGATATCTTAAATGCTAATTTACAATATCTCTCATTACATTATGACTAGCCAAAATGCTACTTTAAAATATTTCAGATATCTGTAATGAGAACTACTGGAACTACCACTACTAGGCCTATACTGCTGCAGCAGCTGTAGCAGCAGCAGCAGCAGCAGCAACAGCAGCAGCAGCAGCAGCAGCAGCAGTGTTGTTGCCACTACTGACTACGACCACCTGGCTTAACGGTACTGCTGCAGCAGCAGGAGCAGCAGCGGCAGCACCCACCCCCTTTACCCTGGTAAAGATCTTACTGTGGACTTTGGTAATAGCAATTAAAAAGGTTTTGTGTTCAAACTCCTTATGTCCTGCATAAGGAGATAATCTTTTCCCTCCACGTTATTAAACAGTCTCATTCTTAAATTGTGGTAATGTGGGCAATACAAAACAAAACGGATCTCATTTTCAATCTCATTAAGCTCACACAAATAATAAAGTCTCTCTTCCTCAACAGTACCCACCCAACGACCTGTTTCAATATGGAGAGGGAGGAGTATTGACCTAATCTGGGCACGCAGAGATCTTCTTTTTTCTTTGACAGGTTATCTACAGCACATAGTTCTCCGTACCAAATTCATGTTGAATTTCACAAAATGTCCAAAGTTTTGCAAGTTGAGTCATTACATGAATTTGCAATAGGAAATACGGCCAGATCAATATCTGTTAGATCCTACACGGCTGACACACAGTATCCTGGCACTCGGCCAAATTCATACGCCACATCATCATTCATTCAGTTTGTTTGTGATATGGGACATTCATCGAAACCACATGTCATCAATCACCAAGTATGCCAGTCACATCCCAACCTCATCCCAAACTGGACTCTGCCTTGTGTTTGATACCTCTGAACCCAGTGAGTGGGCATCAAATTAACCAGCAAAATTAAAGTTGTAAAATAAAAGCCCTCAAACTGCAAGGGGCGGCAGCATTAGAGCGCAGCTGGAAAAATAATCCGTTCACTCCATCTCTGTTAATGGGATCATTGCTATCATGGTGTTATCCACCGTCTCATGTCATGTTCTAGCCAGGTCTGCAGCAAAGAAAAAGAATAGAATAAAAAAAGCTTTGAAAGGAAAACATTAAAAACATAAGAACTGGTCCCATGTCATTGTAATGGGCAGGGTCAGCATTCACAGACCTGAAAGAGCATCTTGACTTACAATTATGAAGACTTACAGTAAGCCCTGAAAGACTTGTGACTTGACTTGAGACTTGAGACTTGTCTCAAGTGACTTGCGACTTGACTTGGACTTGCACCAAAAGACTTTGGTAGCCACACACTAATGGTGACTGCTGTTTGAATAGATGCATCACTTCAATAACATTTAGCGCACACACACACACACACACACACACACACACACACACACACACCTGTGGGGGGAATAATAAACTCTGTTGAATAATTTGAATTGTATCAGTCTCAAGTTCTCATTAATTATCTTCTGGATTATTTTGTAATGTGCTTTTACATTAGCTTGCTCTCATGTGACTAGATGTGAAAATGTAAGTTAATGGAGCATTAGAGAACAAGAGAATGTAATATGTGTGCGGTCATGCATGTTTCATGTAGGCTAGTTGGTTGTGTTGATCTTTACTCCATTGTTAAGATTTATGTAGTTACCCTTTTTTCCAAGTAGACACATTACACTGTAAAAGAAAAAATATATAACTAATAGAGAAAAGGATGGCATTAAAAACTGTTTTAATTGTGTTCAAAACTTACGCCTACATATATCAATAGTTTGTCACTTAGCATTTTCCTTTTTTGGTGAAGGTGATTTAGTCTATCTTTTACTGTATTCAAGAAAGCTCATCAGTGATGCCAAAGTCTGTAGAATTGCAGGAAATGCATTTAAAATTAGTAAAATGTTCTGGGGGAGGGCCCCCATACCCCTGACCTTCATTTGGCCCCCCACCAATGTTTTAGACACAAATTACGCCACTGGTTCATGGTGCTTGTCCTTTGTTGATTTTCTCAGTATGTCTGTTCAGTGTCATTCTGCCTATCTTCTAACTGATCAAATCGACTTCCCTCCTGACATTTCCTGGGCTGCTTTTCAGATCCTCCAAGAGGGCCGAACCCTGTTTGTTTTGCATTTGTATTCTCATGACATAATGATATCTGATCTGTAATGCAGGCGCTACTATTTTTCCCACGGCGCAGCTGAGGGCATCACGAGGCAAATTCGGGTCAGTCAGTCAGTCAGGTAACGCTTAGTGACGGCCTCTACAGGGCGTCTTTGACTGTGACATGCAGTGTTTCCCATACAGAAGCACAAAATCAAAGTTGGTCAATGTAGATAAATGGATCCAAATCGATCTCTAATGCGCTTGATGTCACATTGTCATGTCTGTAATTTGGAGATGTACAGACAGCAGACCAGCAGCACTGAACTAAATCCACAGAGTCTCCCGGTGTGATACACCAGGAGATATTAATATATATACCGTATGTTACTATACTATCTATATATACATACATATAGCTAATATATATATAATAGTGTGCCATGCGACTAAAGTTGAGACATGTTCATCTTGGACAAGACGTACATCTGCTGCCATCAAACCAGTGAAAATAATAGAAAAAAGCCACCCACGCATTCAAAAACACATCCTATGTGATCATGACCTAAAGCCTGAAACTAATAATAGAGCCTCAAACATATTTCTATCTAGACACAAACATTATGACATCTTTACCATTATGAAATCACTTAACATAGCAATCACATTTTTTGACCTGGCTCTTTTATAACATCTTTCTCCATGTGCTATCTTATTCACAGATTCATGGAAATTAATTACTCTTCCTAAATCTGTGATCACATGATTCACATGGTTGCCTAGAAACAAGGGGCGTCTTATCCTACCCACAGACTCAATTTACCTCGTTCTCCCCTATTATAAAGACTTGTACTTTATATGACTATGTACTTTTACAATGATATCTGCATATTATCTTTATTATAGGACTGTTAGGAACACTGGGGTTGTAAAGTAAACAGGTTGAAACCGGTCCGGATACCAACCACCCCTGCCTGCGGCATATAAGGCAAACCAAATATTATTTCATCCTGATATAGTGAACTCACATTGTAACATCAGTGAGGATGAACTGTGTCTCGCCGGGTATCTTCATAACCAATGAGCGCCTGTCCACGCCTCTCTCGTCAGACTGGGGGAAACATTTGACGTGGCAAGAGGTCCGGACGTGACATAGCTGCACATCAACTCTCCCTCCTCTTCTTCAGCTCAATTATTTAGATCTGCAGGTATTGGGGTCGAGAAGGAACGAGTCCTGGTCCCGCGTCTGAACCAGGAGCAATAATGTGGCTGCTCGTCTTGGCCAGTTTACTTCACTGTGCTTCGGCCTACGATGTAGATTTGAAGAAACTGGACGGTCTCGCAAAAGCGAAGGTGGAGGTACAGTAAGGATTCATTTTACTCCGATTCATTCAAACGACGCAAAAGTGGAGTAAATTACTCTCTGGAGTGGCAGTGGGCCGAGGCTTGCAGGATTTCATTTTCTCAATAAGATTTGGAAGAATATGTGAATGGATGCATTTTGTTTCCCAACTGTCCGCGTTGAGCGCATGCGTGAGTGTTTTTTATTTTTTTTTAGCAGGATGAATAGATGTGATGGCCTGAATGGACCTTAACGCGTTTGGTTTGATGTGGTACCCAATTAAACATACGGGTTGTAAATAACTTGTATTTTATTCAATGTAATAACCAAAAACGGCATTTGCAATAAAGTGACTTGGCTTTTATTTTCTAAGACGAATAAGGGGGCTGTGTGTAACAGGAGATTCAACTGCAGGGTCAGATTCCTATCAATACACAAAAGTTTTCTGAAACTCTATTCTTCTCTTTGTGAAAGACCATGTAGTTTTCCCCCTAGGGTGTCACTGAAGCACCACCCTACCAGCACCACTGATGAAAGGCATGCATCTCTTGCTATTGTTATGTGATTCACCCCTGCTACTGAATACCTGAGTTCACACTACCTGAGGCACAGAGTTTTACAAAAAAAAAAAATGGGTTAGGCATTCCTCTCAATACATAGGCCACCAACCTAGGCCTTCCATAAATCTGTACTTTGTACAAACTGTGTAATATTTCAACAGCAAAGTGAAGCCAAAGAAATGCATATTTTTATAGGTTGAGTGTGTACCTAGGAGGAATATGCGGAAAGAATGGATGGCCTTGTGTAAACTCACAATGAAGTCATCCTCTTTCCCTGATCCTGCTGATCCCATTTCCTGATTGCAATGCGTGCTGCTTGCAAACATTTCCTGTATCTTACTTTATCTCCGGTCTCATTTCAGACATGCGGTGGATGACAGCTGAACAGGCTGAGAGAGGTAAGTTGTTCACTCCTGTAATCAACAGTCTGCTCTGCTGCATGCCTGGGGAAAAACGGTAAGAATATAGACATCAACACGCTGAGAGGGAGTTTCAGAGGCAGAATTAAACCTTGTTCTAGACTGAAGCGTGGAGGTATTTGGTCTCTGAGAAACATTTAACGTCTAGGGTTACACACAAACTGTGAGTGAGAAACATCAATCCCCATCTCTCTCTCCGCAGGTCAAAGCCTTTGTGACCCAGGATATTCCTCTTTAGTATCCTTTACCTCGGGTGTATTGCTGTTGCTTTCTCTTACTTATTAGTGTAGAACAGTTGCACAAAATGTTAAGCCAAAAATTCCAGCGTTTTCTGTCTGTGCCCATCCTTGACTGCTGCTACTCCAGCCATAACCTGGTGATGAAGCACATCCCTGGGGCCGACCCTGAGCTTGTCCTCCTTAACCACTACTACGAAGAGCTGGATGTAAGTCTTTGTTTTGCACTATACCTCTGTCTCAAGAGCTGGAGAGGGTAAATCTGGCTCTTGGTCGAATTATAATATATGCTATTATTAGCCAAATAGGAGAATCATAGGTGAAACAGTGGAATTGTGAAACACTATATTAAAGTCCCCATGAAATGAACATTACTTTTACTTCCTGGAAAACAAGAGTATGTTTTATCTTTTGCTGCACTAGTAGGCCTAAATATACATTTCTAACCAATAAAACCATCAGATTTTTGAACAGTCCCACCCCTCCGCACCCCTCCCATCAAATAAAATTCCCCTTCTCTCCATGACTCATATTCCATTGGTTTAGAATTTTGAATGATCCCTCACTGCATTATGTCCCGCCCCAACATCCTGTTTCAACAAGGAAATATTGATCTAATCAAGGAAGTAAAGATGCCATTTCATGGGGTCTTTAAGCATCCATTTTGCAACAGCTGTTTTTGCAGAATTTCTGCTCTATCCCCGACTCAGCTGCAGAGTAAATGTAACCTGGGTCTGTGTGTGTGACTCCTCCACAGCGGATAGCCTTGTCTGACATGACCCGCTCTGAGATCAACGAGCTGCTGGGCAAGCTGGGCTTCTACAAGAAGGCCCAGGCTGAGGACGAGGTGCCGGAGGAGTTCCGCTTCTCCCCTGCCAAAGACAGCCCCTTTAAAGACACACCAGAGCCCCAGACCTCCTCTTCCTCTCCTCCTGCAGAGAGCGCTTCCTCACAGCCCAACTCTGAGGCCCAGCGCTCCGACCTATAACTCTCCAGTGAGAAGGAGAAAAGTAGAAATAACACAATACCACTATGCTTCATAGCTGCTCCATGACCAGTTGGCTGTTACAGCACATGACAGAAATCCTTGTCATTTCAAAATAAGGCCAGCAGATCATGGATCAGCCCTTAGGGGGAGACAGAATCATCAGCAAAAGGCCTCCGAGGGTCACACTCTGAATTTGCACATACATTTTTACTGCTGTTTGTCTGTTTTGTTTTTGCGAGGCTAACAACACAACAGGTCACTTGGTGAGTGCTCTCATATTACGCACCTTGCAGGACTGTGAGTGCATGTTTTTTTTTTTTTTTATCCATCATGTGTCAGGTGTCTTCAGGATCCTTTCCTCACTTCTGCTCTCTTGTGTGTCTGATGACTTCCTACCCACTGTGAAACTTAATGAAGCCCCAGGCTGTAAATCGCCAGACTGGCCTGGGGTTGATGCCACATATTCTGGTGGGTGGGGCTTCACAGACAAGAGGGTTCAAGTAGAAGGGTTGTAAAAGAATAATAAAATATTTGAAAAAATATATATATCTTTTTTCATCTTTTTGTTTTTTGAATAAAAATCTTCAATTCAGATATGAAGAAAGCTCACACTTCAAAGTACTTAAGAGAAATTCTGGAGAGAATATTGGAGCCTGGCCGGCACTGTTGCTTCACTGTAAGGTCCTGGGTTCAGATCTCAGCCCTGCGCCTCTGTGTGGAGTCTGCATGTTCCCCTTATGTTTGCACTTGTGTGTTGCATGTTTCCTCTAGGTGCTCCGGTTTCCTCCCACAGTCCAAAGACATGCAAGTCAGGTAGATTGGAGACAAAATTGCCCGTAGGTGTGAATGTGAGTGTGTTTGTCTATGTGTTCGCCTTGTGAGGACTGGCAACCTGTCTCAGTGTTTCCCTGCCTTCTGCCCAATGCATGCTGGGATAGGATCCGGCCTATGGGTATGGAAAATGAAATGAAAATGAATGAACAGCAGAGCATCAAATTAGGTGCACTGGGTGTGACCATTTAAAGCAATAATCCCCAACAAATGCATTCATTTCTTGAACTGGTTTAATTGTTAATTCACATTTAACTGTGAGGTGCACAGAAACATGAAATTAGAACAACGTGTTTAAGCTCATATGTACAGGATTCACTGCTTTGTGGAAGATCTTTGTTTCTGGGTTGGCAGTACTGGAATATTTCTCAAATAATTACTTTAAATCCATTAAAATAGAGCGTGAGAAAGAAATGAATTACATCAAAATCAGCTCTGAAACCAACCAACATTTTAGAAATCTAGTTAAAGGAACCTTAATTATACAAGTGGAATAAAAGTCTGTCCTCATACATTTTCCATAGCTTCCTTAGGTTATAAAATATACATTGGCAATAAAGTATGTTCAGCCATGATTATTCATGTTTACTTGTAATTGACTGAGCTGAAAGCCGGCTTTCATTGGGCCCAAAAACTTGCGAAATGACCTCAATTTTTTCATAAAGCATTGTGCTAGCTTGGACTCATAGACTTCTTTTTAAACAAAACTTAAAAAGCATAATGTACACACTAACAAAATAAAAACAATATATTTCAAAAACTCTACCCAAGCATAAATAAAGAGCCCACTCAAACAGCCGTGTGTGAGTGTGTGTTGGCAGGGGCGAGGCTGCGATGTGGGGGGTGACGGGAGCATCAGGGTGATATCTTTTACATCCTGTTGTCAGACTCAATCAGTATGAAACACCTAGCAACAATATAATGTAATCTAAAAAAAACACCTGAGAGGGACTGATACCCACTCTTCCTAATTGTTTTTTCTACCTGAATAATGCATGTGAGAGTTAGATTATGACAAATGGGTCACTTGAAAATACAGAACAATGCAAGCAATTTGGTGTTAGAATAAAATCATGATACAATAATATGTGTTACAAACGCAAAAAACCTGACCCTGCTTCTCAGTAGCACTGTAGCAAGCTTACTCAGCTTTAGACTGCACAGACAATGATGTTGCGTTCATTTTAACTACAGAGAAAAAACATCCCAGTGCTCCTGAATTAAATTAAATAGTAATATGCTAATTGATGACAACAACATGAGAATAATAAGAACTATTTAAAATAATTCAAGTAAATATGTTTCAAAAAGCATGCAGATTTTGGTAAAAAAAAAAAGAAGAAAATCTTTAACAGTACCAGAGTGGAGACCACACAATGCAGAGAGACACATCATATGGTATTGCATATATTTTTCTTCTTCAGTGGCATCACCAACAGCTATGCTAACAAATCACAATAGTTACAAAAGTGTAGCAGAAAAAAAATGTAGGTATAAATAATTTAAACAGGGGAATACTGTAAAATATTTTCTCTTGTACATTTCTGTTGGGGTCTGTCAGTACGCACCAGTAACACAACTTGCAAAATGTTGAATATTACCAGGTATGAAACTGAGTTCAAAGATGATATGTAAAATTTTAAAGCTTAAAAGATACTCTAATAAAAAACTTTGGAGCTTTCTCGCTGGAGAATGTGGGACTTTGTATTAAGAGTGTGTGTCCAGAGAACTGAATGAATCTAACACATCACCTGCCAACAAAGATAATCAGCAAACTGACACACACAAACACACACACACACACACACACACACACTATCCCCAACTGGTCCATCAGAGATGTGCAAATCTGTGACCCTGCTTCTCAGAGTCTCGGCTGTCATCAGGTGAAGACGGTGCTGGGGGGTGGGGGGGGGTCAGGGTGAAGAGAGAGGTGCTGACTGGTTACTGCCCCGCACAGGACACGACTACAGGGGTGAAGGCGTACGGGGCACAGGTCAGAGGTCACAGGGCCGACCCATGGACATCTCGTGTCTGCGCAGGTGGTTGACCAGAGACTGTACGTAGGTGAAGACACATTTGGAGTCAGGCTTATTACCCATGATCATCATGTCCTCCACCTCCAGCAGGGGCATGCAGTTGGCAAAGGTCCTGAGGGACAGGCATACAAGAGATAGTTCGTATGAGAGAGAGGAAGAGGAACTAGCAGGATGGACGAGGGTGAGAGATGGAGAGAGGAGGAGGATATTCTCTTCACAGAGTCCCAAACCTTCAAACTGTTTTCTCATCCATCATGCCCATACTCATAGTCATTAACCAAACCAGCGCAATGGCAATACTTGAAAACAACTAGTGTTAAAACAACACTCCTGAACTGGCAAGCTCTAGTGTTGTTTGATGGTTTTATGTACTTAATCTATCTCTTGTTTTCATTATCCTTGTTTTTATCCTTTTTTGTCAACCTTGTTTTAAGTAAAGCACTGTGTGGCAAACCTGTTAAAAGCACTCTATAAATAAACTTGACTTGACTAATGCAATGTATGCCAATAAACAATTTTAGGAACGATGACTCCACGTGTGAGCCATGCAGAAAGTGACCACAGGGTGGCATTATCTCCATATAAACCCTGCAGCACTCAAGTAAAGAGACGGCCTTTTCAAACAAACAGTAGTGTTATGGGAGCCATTTACACAAAAGTTACAGGAACAGCAGATGAGTAAATCTCTCATGAGAAAATAAATGTCAACAGCATAAACCCTTTTTTGTTTTGTCATTGTAGATATTGAAGAGATAGGTCATTCTACGCCTCAGGATCACAACTTTAAAAGGCTTTACAAGGCAAGTGCCTAAACACATGTAAACTCACACTAGATAAGTCAATCGTGAAGAGGCAACACAGCTTTTCCGCTCTCTGCTTTGTTTCTCAATCCCTCTGTTTGAAACATTGTGATACAGCAGTTCCTTTTAAAGTGTGGAACTGCAGATGAGGAGTGCTGATGCCTGGCTGTCTGCCTGGCCCATAGTCAGGCTATGGAGACATGCACACACACGCACACACATACACACACAGAAACGCATACCATGTTTGGCTCTTCAGACCTCAGTAGCTTCAGATTTAGGGAGCAAACACTCAATCCAATGACAACTGTATGGGTTTTTTTGTGTCACCAACCGTTGACATAAATCATATCAACTAAAAACGTATATCCACTCACTTGCATGTGCGCGTGCAAGTACACACACAGAGACACACACACACACACACACACACACACACGCAGACACAAACACTCACACCCTATCCCATAAAGTCTCTCAGAACCAATGTGAGGTTCCTTCGTAGGCTTGCCCCTCTCTCACCATGAGTTCAACTTAGGCGGCGTGCGACTCTAGGAGGAGTTTTTGGTTTTAACCAGGCCCTTCTGCACCAGACCCCTGTAGAACTCCTGCAGGTACGTGTACACACACTTCCAATCCGGCTCACGCATCTTCACCATGTCGTCCACATCCAACAGCTGGGGACAGTCCGCTAGTTTCCTGCACCCGCGCCCAGGAGAGGGAGCAGGGGGAGAGAGGGGGACCAGGGAGAAGGAAGGGAGGAGAGGAACAAGAGACAGGAAGGAAGACCGACATGGAGAGAGAAACAAAGTGGAGGAGGATAGAACAGATAGAAAGAGACAGAGGAAACAGGACAGAGATAGTGGACAAAGTGGAACGGAAGTGTGGGACAGAGAGGAAGGAGGAGAAAAAAAAATAGATAAAGCAGTGAGCAGCCAAATGAAAGGATTCAGGGTGAAAAGACAGAGGGAGAGAGAAAAGACACAAAAAGAAACAATAACATTACATTCTCTGTGTTGACAGATATATCCATGAGTTGACATGCTTCATGAACATCATGATACATACAGTATGTGCCGCACACACACACACACACACAAGACAAAACAAAATGTCAAATGAGCGTCGGGTGATGCCCATTTAGCCTTTTTGTTTGCTTTGTTGTTGTTTTTTTCTGTGCACTAAGACAGGAGACTTAAGACATGACTACAATACGGCTTTGTATTGTCACAAACAAATACAAGACGTGTTGAAAAAAACAACAAGGATCCTGCAAATACATAGAGATACAACCACAGAGTGACTCTACAGTGGAAAAACACACTGGTGCACGGGATGGTGTGTGTGTGTGGGTGGGTGGGTGTGTGTGTTGGGGTTCCAGATTACAGCAAACTGGTAGAGGGGTGGGAGGTGCCCAGGGAAGTGAGTGATAGTGCAACACAAAGATGGAAGGATGGGGGGTGGTGTGACAGTCCGGTGTTGATATTTTCATCAGCAGCAGCATCAGCATCGTCACAAGCCTACTATGAGCATGTGAACACGGCACACACAGGTGGTGGTGGTGGGGTGGGGGACGGGACATCACAAGTTGGAATGGTGTGACCACATTCAAGAGGGATAAGAGAGGAGGTAAAGAAAGAAGAGGGGAGGAGAGGGAGATTAGGGGTAAAAAGGAAGGGGGGAAATATCTGAGGTGCAGCCGAGTGCTCTTCCTTTTTGACCTGCTTGTTGTTCGGGGAGGGTTTGCTCACGGGTCTCTGGTTTAGAGCAATGACGAGACGGAGGGAGTCACAGCGGTTACTCATAGTGGAGGACAGGCGGAGAGTGGAGTTTTAGAGGTGGAGGAATTAGTGCGGTAGTAGTAACAGGGGTCGCTCAGCCTTGAGGTGACTTGGTACACCTGAGAGAGACAGGGAAAGTTAACACTCGGACATCAGCGGAGGACGGGACTGCGGCCGCACGACTCCCACGTCTTACTGGTCCGTCTCCATACTTCAGGCCGCTCACTGTGATGAACACACTTTTGTGTTTATGTTTTCACCATTCAAGCAAAACTTTCCACTCTGCTGATATCTGGTACTCAGTAGACTCATAGTGAGTGGCAACTGAGGCTGAAAGTAGATTTTTGTATACAGCAATACTGAACCTAAAGACTTCATTGAATGAGAGCTGAAGGTGGATTTCACAAAGGTAAAACAAATGTACTCCGAGAGGAATGAGAGAGAGAGAAGATTGGGAATGGGATAAAATCTACAATACAAAGAGAGAGCAATGTGTTTGTTTTGGGAAGGGAGCAGCGTAGAAAAATTGGCTTGGATGGTTTGATTTTCATTTTGTGTTCACCTGGGTACGTGGGTTGGAAGATATTATCTATATCTTCCAGCCTGAGAGGAAAGCTAAGCCTGCAGTAGCTTGCAGGATATTCTTGCGGTGGTTTCTTCACATATTCTTCACATTTTCTCTGCCAACCTTAACAAAACCCAGGTCCACTGCAGTTGATGTGGTTTCTCCAATAGTGAAAATCAGATGGTTGAAGCGCTCGCTTGTAGTCAAAACTTACAACAACTCAAAATTGATGTGGTTAGTGCACATGTATGTAGGACAAACAGGTTGTGTGTGTGTACTCACTCTGCAGTGCTGAAAGCCACCTCAAAGTTTTGCCTGCGGTTGCTGGGGCTCAGTGAGTTGTAGTCAAAGGCCTCAGGAAAGAAATTGTGAACCAGGGCACAAAATGCCATGCCATTGCTCCAACTGGATGAGAAATTCTGAATGTCCACATTCTGTGGGAAAAAAAAACAAACAACAGTTATGGAAGCAGAGGGCAGTAATGACTAAGAGGTGGAAATATCCCAAAATAGGAAAATACTAACTCATCTAATTACTTGTGCCTGGGGCCATCTTTCCTTAATTGTTAAGCAGGATGAGCTACAACTTTATTGGCTGACATTAAAAGAGGAGTGCAGACACGGTGGGGTGCTGTGGCCAGTTGGCTCACCTCATATGAGCGGGTCTTGGCACGGCACCAGTCCAGCAGCATCTGCTTGATGGAGTTTGCGTTGGGCACACCAAAGCTGGTGGAGCGCTGAACCTTGTTTACCTTGGCGACTGCCTGATTCCCGGGGCTACAGAAAAAGGGTGCAGGGCTTTGTGTTAATATTTACATGCTTTGATATGTTCCTTTTCTTTCTTTGGTTGTACGACATTTCTGTTTATCCTTACCCCCCTCCCTCCTTCTCTAGCTTCTCTATCATGGCTTTGCGGGCCTGCATGGCAGAGGTCTTGGGCAGAGTCTGAGCCCTCATCAGCTCCTTGCGCCTCTCCGCCTGCCTTCGCTCCACAGCAGCCAGACCGCTGCTGCCGCTGCGGGACGACGAGTCGTCCTCACGATCAAACACACTGAGGCAGGGAGACATACAGCTGAGTTAATTTGTGAAGGTGCTGGGATTTTAATTTTAGTGTAATTACCAGGCTGATGTTTCACAACCCACCTGCCCACTTTCTTGCTTGTGCTAGAGGAGGAGGAAGTGGAAGAGGAGTAGCTGTATGATTTGGACTGGACTGTCCCTCCTGGAACACAGAGAGCAACAGGTTATGATAAATAAACACTCATGTGAATTATAGTGATGGTAAAACTGTAATGACTATACTAATAGTAATTTAAAGGAGAGGGGAATAAAGTAATGACTCACTGTCTGTTTTCTGCACATAACTGGCCTCCATGATGGTGCTGCGTGTTGATCTGCTCCCATCATCTAAACACACACATGCATTTCAAATGATTTTTTGTAAATATTGTGACAGTGTCAGTTTTATGGCTGCCGGTGCCCTTAAAACAAGTTCCTCGTCTTTTGTTGCATGTTTTAATTGTTTTTAGTGGCGTCTTTGTCATGATGATGCTGCTTATGTGCGTCTGTCCTGCATACCGTCTTTACTGTTTCTTTCAACATTACTGGTTTTATTTTGTTTTCTGTTACATTCTGCAAATTGCTTCCTTTCTTGTCTTGTCTCATTCATTTGTCCGCTTTCACCCCAATTCCTCATCAAGAGACCTTGTGCCTTTTGCCAGGCCATTGTTGTAAATAAGAATTTGTTTTCAACTGACTTGCCTGGTTAAAGAAAGTTTAAAGAAAAGAAAAGAAAAAACTTGCTTTAAAATTAAGTGTGCATATGTAATAACTAAGTCAGTGCTTTGGCCTACCAGACTGGGCAAAGCGGTCTGTCTTGGTGACTTGGCTGAGGGTGGAGCCATCTGCTGACTTCTCCACCTTCCTCATCACCACCTCTCCTGCTCCAGCCCCTGGGCGACCCTTCTGCGCACGCTCCTCCCTCTGCTGCCGAAGCTCCTGCAGGCGGGTCTCGCGCTCCTTTTCTCTCTGGTCTGCGATGGAGGAGAGGAGGGAAATGATGATGTCAGTGGAAAAAGAGGAGGTGGACAAGGGGCCCTAAACAAGCTGACAGCACCTCATCTGACTGCCACAAAGATGGATTAAACACAGCTTCCAAATTTGAGGCGATACATTTCAGGATTCTTTCCACAGTACCATAAAATTCCTCTGCACACACAAACACCCGCAGGTGGGGGAGGCAGACAGCCGAGCCAAAGCTGTCAAGTAATATGTACTGCACAAACATCGCAGATCAAAGAGAGCAAACAGACTCTGATCGTCCCCCGCGGAGAGGTGTGCCAAGTCCAACCAACAATGTCCAGCATAGTGATACCTTAACACCTCCACTGCTCCCTCGGGCATCACTTGTTCATTTACCTTGATGAGTTTAAATACAGTATACAATGTTACTCTTACAGAGATCAATTCTTAAGCTCTTCATTTAGCATTGTCTAAGATCTTGTGCCATATCCGCAGAGGTTAGGGCAATACAAGGAAATACAGGGGATTTTGTGTGCTGGGTGGCACTGAGTGCACTGAACCTTTATAGATTTTTCTAGCATAGACTCAGAACTATTAGGAGTTTCAACAGTCAGCTCAGCACAACCAGACACTAGGTGGAACCATATGGTGAGTGCTTGTCACACGACAGAGAAAAAACTGGACTGGGAGACATTTCAACACCGCTGATGCAACACGCTGAGGTGAGTGCAAGGTATTCAAACATGGAAATAAAAATCTAAATTCATGCATGTTAACAGAATTATCAACATATCCTTCATCGTCCACCAAACGGGTTCCTCTCAAGTATTTATGCTCTCTGCTACAATTTTGCAGACCTGATTGATAACAGGCAGTGTTCAGAGTTCAAAGAGTTAAATGATTCCACTGGTTTGACGATGACAGGATGGTGCACACAAAAAGACAAATGCAGGCACATATAAAAATGTTAATCCACACTGCACACCAACCTGTCCTACCTATTTCCTCTTGAGTACATCCCAGCATGACCTCTGAGGGCAGAATGGGTAGAAATAATGCAATTGGGCGATTTGGCAGGTTCATTTACTCAGTGATATAAATTGTAGCAGAAAAGACAGAAAACGGCACTCCTAAGCATGAAAAAATAACATAAAAAGCACCAAGCTTGATAAAAAATGAGTGAGTCTGTATATGCATAAGTCTGAAAGCTTTTCGGGCTTGAGAGAAAGTAGTCAGGAAATAGTGAGAGAGAAGAGGAAACATGTAACCGTGGATACTAGAGTGATGGAAAGAAGATTGCTTTTCCTTTTTGCGTCACTCTCACCTCTCTTTCTCTTACGAAGATCCCTCATTGCTGCCCGGATCATCTTCCTCTCCTCAAAGTCTTTTGACTCATCAAGCTGTTGAAGAAAAAAAAAAAAAAAAAAGACAAACGGAAACAATGAGAGGTCAGGCCTCAGAAAAAGCCACAGTGGCAGCACGGCTCTATATTTATGCATGCAGTGCTAACATAGCATTGTGCGTACACACAACACCCTGGGCAGTGATTTTTCCAAATATACTCTCACATAGCTGGCAAGATTTAGCTTTTATACACAAACTTGCTGCATGACTGAAGAGGCTGTATTTGTCACATGGTGCTTTTAAATCTAAGTGATGTGGAATAATTTGCGAGGTGTGAAGTACCATTTTGTCAAGCAGCTCCTCATCCTCAATGGCAGCCAGCTGTTCAGCAGTCAGTTTTCCAGAGCGTTCATCAGGTTTGGCCTGAGTGGTTGTAGAGCCGTTGGGGATGGCTGGGGCATGACAGGCCACCTGGACAGATGGCCCAACTGAAAACATCGGCTCAGAGGCCACCACAGGCTCTGTCTCCATCTGTGCACAGACACACACACACATACAGGCCACGAGCAAGAGCACACACATACACACACATGCAGAAGGAGGAAGGATAATTTGATTAGTTTCCGATTGCACAGATGAGCAAGTTATTGTCTGTATAACAAATTTAGCTGAAAATTATGACCTTTGTTGGATATGTGTGCATTGCCGTCTGAGGGCTACTGTCAGTTATATCTCCAAGCCAAACAGCTGGAGGTCAGGCTCTCGGCAGGTAGTGAGAAACCATGTAGCCCTGACCCATATGAGACCAGGACAAACAAAGACAGGGGGGAGGTGGAAGGGAAGTGAGTCTGCCTACTGGAAACCAATCTACAGCTGGGTTACAAAAGGCACTGAGGCTTGCTGACATTTAGGAGATAGTGAGCACAGTAAGATTTCCTTGAACCATAATAGGCTTGAGCATGTGACGCTGGTGGTACTCATATATGTATATTTATATCTCAATACTCTCTCTTTTGACAATGATCTTTCTCTTGTACCAAGACTGCCCACTCACCACCTCACATCATTTCTCCCAGCCCCCTCTGCCTTCCAGCCCTGCGTGTATAAATATGAGAGAGCGAGAGCAGGTTACAGGAAAAGTCCCAGACAATTCTGCCAAGTCACAGTTAACTTAGTTCACAGACTATGACTGACACACTGGGTGTCTAAATGGTAAAAAGCTGCCGAGAACCAAGAGTTAATGTGACAGGTAGGATACACCACTATGGCTGTAAGACTGGAGTGCTGCATTACCAGACATAAACTCTGAGGAAAAACATCCCAGGCTGTCCTTTCAGGGTACTGGAATGTATACCACCGAAGGAGCAGCTGTGCAAGGAGCAGTTAGCGCATGAGCAGAACTAGTTAAGTAAAGAGGCAGAGTTGTGTTTACTGTACATCCACTGCTGAAGGGGACGTGGAGCAGATGAGCATAAACATGACATTATAGTTCATTAAGATAGGCCTGGCTATCGACCAGTGTATTTTGAATGACCATAAACCCTATAGATAACACCTCTTAAATTTTCATATGGTGTTGAATGCCTGTGCCAGACTATGGGTTCTGGCTGACTCTGGCTTCACTGTTTTTGTTGTAATCGAGTCCAGGTCCAGATATAGCTCAGACAGCTGGCCCCGTCCCCACCAGCAATCTCCCTGCCCTCTCCTCTGAGGGCCCCAGCCGGGCCAGGTCCAGCCAGGGAGGGACAATGCCCAGCACAGCCTGTGCTGTGTGATCTAGGGTGGCCCCTGGTTTTAAGGCTTTCTGGACACAGAGTTCTGACCCATGGGATAGGTTGGACTGAGAGGCACTTGACCGCAGAGGAATGTTGCCAAACAAGGCCTCTAAGTCAAGCAATGAGAGAATGTGTGTGGGGTGAGTGAGAGAATTTCTGATACAATGGTCAGTTACACTTGGTGTGAAGAGTTGTGATTAATAAAGCCTCTATATTCTCTTGATCATCGGAGTCAATATTGCATAGAAAAATTGCTTTTTGTTTTCTTTCTCTAAAGGGAGAAAGGACTACAATCTCTTTTCAAATCACCATAGTGAGCTACAGTACAGTCTTGTCCAACGGGTTTATGAAATGGCTGATAAGGGAGAGCTATGTAAATCTGCACACACATAGGGGTTAAGGGTCAGATAAGGTCATTCTCCATGCATCATAGTCATCTGTCTATGGAGATCAACTTAAAAAGAAGCCCATCATTTTTACTGGAGCAGTTGATTGGCAGACCCAGCTGTCTTTGCAGGATTAGACTGGACTATGAACTCTGTCCAGTTGAATAACTGAAGATAATGCCACAAATATCCCTCAAAATGTCATCAATGTGCACACAAACACACCCGCACAAGGTATATTTGTTATTTGACTTCAAGGTACAGTATAGTGCAACATGGCTAATGATACGTGCCAACTGTGTATCATGCCAATCATAAGAAATTCCACTTCGATCTATACTATAACAGGAACAAATTTCTATATTTCGTTCTTTGACTTATTAAAGAGCTGGTTAAAGAGTGATTAGAAAGCAACAGAGGGAAGTATGAGCCTCTGGCACAACCCTAACCTGAAAAAGTGGCTAGAAGTCTGGAACATTGTTAACTATAGGCCAGGATTATATCTGTTCTCATGCTGATCAGTCTCAAAATACTGACAGTTTAAAATAATGTTTAGAACCTTTGTCAGAAGGTGAGAGAGACAGTTTGAGCAGGAGACCAAGGGGATGTCATAGTCAGGCTGTTGTTCCTCAGACAAAATGGCAAAAAGCACGGTCACTTTTTCCTACTCCTGGAAGTGTGTCCATTCAACACATTTTTCCTAACAGAACACATACCTGCATGCACACACACATATTGTACACACACTAGTGCTGGCCAGGACACGATCAGAATCCCATGGTATTAAAGGATTGGAATACCTCAGTGACAAATGGCAGTGAAGTCCCACACATAACCACAATCTGGCAAAACTGAATGACAGCTGAGATGGTCAAGCTTTGTTAAAATGAAGGGAGGGAGTAATGTAAGTAATTGCCAGCCAATCCACTGATATTGAGAACATTGGAACAACAACCATTCCCTTACTTCAAGAAGCTTATCTGGATTAAAATGGGTCATGATCAGAACCTTAGTGGTTATAGGAGCATGAAGCCATTAAGAGAGAGCTGTACCATGCTGTTGCTGCGAGAAATGTTTCCCATCAGAGAGGGAGCAGAGAAGGAGCGGAGTGTTGCAAAGGTGGGAGGGTGAGGGACAGGTACCGGCTCAGGCTCAGGTTTGGAATTCTGAGGTGCGTCGGTCCCATTGGATACAGACTCCGAGTCCTGGGAGCATGATTCAGGATCTGGAGGCACGCTTGATGGAGTACCCAGGGGTGCACTAGATGGCGTATCCTGGGGTGGATGGAATTGAGAACCCAGGGGTGCGCTAGATGGCGTATCCTGGGGTGCACGGGATTGAGTACCCAGGGGTGTGCTAGATGGAGTATCTGGGGGTGCGCTAGAGGGAATATCTTGGGGTGCACAGGATGGAGTACTCTGGGGTGCACAGGATGGCGTATCCTGGGGTGCATGGGATTGAGAACCCAGGCGTGCACTAGATGGAGTATCCCGGGGTGCACGGGATTGAGTACCCAGGGGTGTGCTAGATGGAGTACCCGGGGGTGCACTAGACAGAATATCCTGGGGTGCGCAGGATGGAGTATCCTGGGTTAGGCTGGATGGAGTATTGCTTCCACATGGAATGGAAGGTGAGCTTTCAGGGCTGGGCAGTACGTGTATTGTAGGTTCAGGGAGCCCCATTACCTGGCACAGGGCCTCCACTTGCCTCACCAGCCTCTCCTGCTGAATCCTCAGCCTCAGGTTCTCCTCCTGCAGGCTGGCCAGGACCTTGGCCAAAGGAGCCACCTGGGCTGCTGCCTCCTCCAGCCGGGCATCCACTCGCTTTCCAAAGGCCTGCAGGTCGCTGTGGATTTCCCCCACTGCACAGCGCAATGTTAGCTCAAAACTCCCTTCTGCAACCTGCTCCTCTTCATCCTCCACCTGCTCCTGAGCAAGCAGATCTCCAATCACCTCTTCCAGGCCAGACTCAGCACAAAGGCTATCTGGGCTGCCCAATGCCTCTGGAGCCTCCGAGGCTGGGAGGAAGTCCAGGTTCACCCCAGGCATGGCCAGGCCTGCTGCACTCAATGCCACCACTTACACTGAAATGTCAGTCCTTTTTCAAGGAAATACAAAGTCCCTTTTTTCAAATCCACTCAAGTGTCCCTTTAAAGTTGGGATCTAAGACCAGAGAAATCACAAGGTTGTGGCCTTTGCCTCAAATGAGGGGGATAGAAGGTTTCCTCTCTGTCTGCCTGTTTACAGAGATCCTCCAAAACAACACGCGTTCTTTATACCCCCAGCAAATCTCCCCTCTTTAGCGGCCTACACCCTGACAGCCAATGAGCATGCAAGGAATCCTGTTTCCAAGGCAGCAGTAGACCCGGCCCCCCTTTTTTTCTCAGGTGCCATGGACATGTCTATTTATCACTGGCCCAGCCATTATTCCACTGAGCCAGTCAGGCCTGGGGGACTGAGGCCTAGGGGGGAGTAGTGGCAACAATTCAGAACCCCCCCCCCTCCCTCTTTCAACTTTCCTTTTATTTAGAGCCCTTGTCCTTCACACCTCGATTGGCAGGCAACTAGGGCTTTAGACGTGGCTCTGGGCCGAGTTATATATCAGTGCTTTACTCCTCTTAAAACTGTTTTTTAACAAAATGTAACCTCTGAGGCCTGACAAATTGGGTCAGTTGAGTTGTATGACTCTGGTTCAGAACGCAGACCTCCGGAGGGAAGGTCAGTCCAGGAAGAACAGCGTGATTCGGGCAGTGGCAGAGCAGGCTGGGTGGGTGACCAGTGTGGTGAGGGAGAGCTGGGGCCCAGTTCTGCCAGGCTATGGGCAAGGCTCTTGGGAAGGACAGCTCAGCCCTTCTAGGATTTTCTTTTGGGCTTACTGACATAGAACAGAACAGTGATCCTTCCAGCTTCTGCTCATGTGGATGCCTCAAGTGCTTTGTGTGTCAAGTTGAATGCTCTCCAAGAGTGAGATACAGGTCCATGTCTTAATGTGTGTGTACGTTGCTCATACAGTAAGAAGTTCAAGTACATTTATCAAATGCTTACCGGGGCTATTTTGGCAGATTACAGCCGACGCAGATAAATCTAATGCTCATATATCTTTAAGCAGAGTCTTTGATTAGAAGTACAAGGTTGCATAACCATGTGCGATAAACGTGTGGCTTCTTGCCAGCATACCAATACCACATGAGAATTATACCGGTTTTAAAGAGCACACACAAAACGGTGGATATTCACTGTAACTTGTCAATACCCTAATAGCCTACAGTCACTGGACAACCAGTATTCTTATTTTTCTGTACACATAAACATAGTGCGCTAATCATCTAAGCTCTGAGTATTCAGGAATGGCATAACACAGAGTTCAGCAAACATCTCTTGATCAACTTTATCTCTCAGTGGAAAACTATGTGAAGGACACAGCTTGTGACCGAGGACAACGGTGGTCTTTCCTGGGATTTATAGGAAAGCAGAGCAGTTCCCAGAAAGAATCTGGCCTCTACGGAGAGCGGAGAGAACTGTGACTGGCCAGGTGGAAGTGGGTCAAACCCCAAGAAGGACATGGCTCTAGTCTTACCACGCATCAGAGCGTGAAAAATGATGGAGAAAAAGAAGATGATGGAGAAAAGAAGGAGAAAGAGAGAGAGAGACAGATAGACTAGAAAGTGTACACAGACACACACACACAAATTACGCCACACTTTGCTGCATACAGGTCTATATTTATGATTATTAGGGTAGTCTACTAATGTGGCAGTGTGAATCAGACAGAAATTTATGTCTTCCATCTCACACAAGTGACAATGTCTGTGGCTATTGTGAACCCTCTGCTGCTATTTACAAGAGTGTTTCTAAAAATACCGTAGTGCAGCTCCCTCCAGAGCCCAGCAATAAAGCAATGCAGAGACTTCGGTCAGGCACCACTCCAGAGAAAAGTCAACAGGACAATGGGGAAAAATGCTCTTAGGGAAGTTTAAATCTAGCTGGTAATAAAACACCAGGGATAAGACATGATGGTCCAGGCTTAATGGATTATTTCACTGACAAAATCTACGCAAATTCATCCAAAACACAGAATCTCAGACTCTTTCTCTCCGGTATGCGCCCCAGTCTGCAGACCAGGCTTTAGTCTGTGACACATGCGAACTGGTTGGGTAACCAGCGTGTGTCAGTGATCAGCGGTATGTTAACAATGGGGTGCTTATCCCTCTATGTTACAGTGAGGCTGGGGATGACAATCCGTCACTGACTGTGGGTCTGAGTCTATGTTCACACAGCGCCTTACCAATGTAACCCAGGGCTCTGCAGTAATCTCTATCCGTACAGGAAAGAGACTGACTGTCCTGTCATCACCCTGGATATAAAGCGATGGCATGATTTATATTTGTGTCCAAGGCCCGAGGGTAGCCGTCAGCTTGGATGGACAGCTGAGATGAGCAGGGACAGCTGTGAGCACTTGGACCAGAGCATGTTGTAGGCATCAATAAGCAGCAGCCTGCCTCACCTGTCTGTAACATACTGTTATCATTCGGCTGAAACACTACCAGCATCTTGACCGTGCCATTCAATTAATCCATCGCTCTCTCTCTCCATGTTAAACTCTTAGTCGCTCCTTTTACTCTCTTTCCAATGTTTATCTCATTTAAAACATTTCTCTCCCTTGATTCTCAAATGGATTCTTACTTTTAGTCAATCCACTGCAAATGCTGATGCTATAAGCATCACCAGTTTTTATAGGCATTATAATAAAAAAAAACTCCTAAGGAAATAGTAGAGGTTTTGAATGCTGAGGACAGACCCCCGAGGAGAAGCCTAGACCACCCAACTAGATCAGAGTCCCAGACAGGAACTTCCGTAGTCAGTAAACAAACAGCAATAATAACAAGAAGATCTCATTAAAACCTTACAATGTATAGTGCATTCACATCAGCACAATCTCCTTGCTATAAAGAACATGTAAATGTCAAGGAGTACCGATAATGTACTCCACAATGTACAAATCCCCCCCCAACACGTCAACCTCTGCACCAGCTCTGACACAACCTTGAACTTCCACTAGACAAGAGAAAGTCGGAGAACAGGTGGTCTCTGGATCAGTCTAAAGGCGGCCCAGCTGCCTTCCCCTGGTTGATGCTAACCAACAGTGTCCGCTAGTATTTTCACAATCTCATTAGCCAAGTCACTTCCATGTTTGCATGGTAAAACTTGAGCAAGCCTGGCAGATCAGCTGCAAGATCAGCCCTGTTGATTTACAAAAGGAAAGAGAGCGAGAGGCGTGAACAGGCGTGAACTACCTATTGTCAAAGCCCCACAGTTGATCATGAAGGCATTCATATTAAGCCTATACAATAATGATGTGATTTTATGGATAACCATCTATGCGTTACCTGCTAACACAGCCAAGTGATGTAAGCATGCAGTCATGCATAGTCTACTACACTTTGAAGCTTGCGTTAAGGTCTGTGGATCAACCCTCATCTCCAACAGCTATGAATAACAACAGAGCTAGCAGTGTAATAACAATTTAGGGCTTAACTAATGGTCGGTAACTGATACATGTAGCATGCCATACCATGCTGGTGGGTTGGTATTAGAAACAGTGAGAGTTCCTGGCAGGAGAAGAAACAATAATTCCCTAAAATCACCAAAGAAAACACAAATTATAACAAATTCTTCAATTGCACTCAAAAGTCATATTATTATTTTTTTTACAAAATTTGACAAGCACAACCTGCTTTGAAATATCAGACACACATTAACATTCCACAAAGACGTTACCTGCATGTAGTTATGGTAATAGCGCTTAGCTCAGTCAGACGTACACCTAATGCAGAATCAATGTCCTCTTCCTGGGTATTCTTTGTATGAGACAGACTCTACCGTTGCATCTGAGTTTCTATCTGCCCGTGTGTATGTGTGTCTCAATGCAGGCCTAACTGATGGAGACAGTCTCAGCCCAACACCTTAAATCCACCCTGCAGCCTCTTGGAGCCTCCTCCCAGTCCTAATTAACCAGCGCCCTGATCCCATAACCAGATTACTGCTGTGCTCGACACAGGGGGTGGAATACACAACTATTAAAGACTAAACAGGACAGCACTTCTCTGCTCTCCACCCTCCACTCAATCCCCACTCTCCATTCACCAGGAGGCTTCCTTTCAAGGAGGATAGAGAAGGATAAGGAATGAAGCAAAGGGCAAGTTCTTCACAACCCGAGAGGTCACTGCGGGGAGGGAGGGGGCTGGTTTGTACTCCCTACTCCTTCAGCTTAAGCCACCTGACAGGGGGAGATCACCAACCATCACTATCCACCATCAACATCTGAGCCTGACCGCTCTCTTGGCCAATCAGAGTGCACAAAACAAGGCCGAGAGTTGCAGCTCCTGGTTTCAGACTCCTAAGAAAAGACGTGATGATGAACTTGTGTCAACATGTGGTTTAAAGGCTAAAGCATTAGGGAGCATGCAGCTGGACCGTAATTGGTGTGGATGAGGACAGACAGGTGTGATTTAGGAAACATTTCCTAGACAATTCTCAGTGGGCAAGGCCTATAGAGACAAAATGAGGAATGCCCGGAGCACCTCCCTCTCTCTCGCTCTGTCTCGCTCTGTCTTTTTCACATACCCTACAAGGACAGATGTGACTGGCTACCCACTCTGTGTTTGATAAACACTGTTCTTCCCTGCTCTCTCTCTCTCTCTGTCTTTCACTGTCCCGGCTCACTTGCTTTTCGGGCCTTTATAGGCGGTGATTTATGTGACAGTGACACAGCTAAAACACAATGAAATTCAAATGAGTCAGTTGGAAATTAGTAGATGAAAGCAAGACATAAATCTTTAACTGGAAGACACTGAGGACCTATTTTTAACTGCTGTTTGTCAAGTTCTGTCACGATTCTGGAGAGCCATAGAACTGTATAAAACCATTTCCAAAGCCAAGAAATTACCTTGAATGAAGATCCTGAGGAGAGGCTGGATGAGGAGAGCTTGAATGGTGTCGCTCTTAGGCCGAGGGTCAACTCTGATGTAGACACAGACAAAAACACAGGCTTACACGGATTTGAAATATGACATATTGTTTATAACACTGTAAATTCAGGGAGACAGTCTGTGGTTTTATGTTGAATAGAAAGAACCCCCAGAAGCCTAAGGACACTCCTGGCGCCTATATGCATCTGTACAGTTGAGATGTGTATATGGCCTCACAGTGTGTTGGTGGCAGCCATTAGTCAGTTACATAAGCTGCCATAGTGTCATAAACAACAGGGTCTCATGTCTAATGAGAGAGGAGAGAAAATGTACATGACGCCACCTTTAATATAAACAGTCATGTACATCTGCCTCCAAGAGCACACACATGCAGCTTTTTTGTGACCTGTCGTCAGCCACCCCACGCACACACACACACACACACACACACACACATGAAACCTAGGGGTGATGCAGACTAGTGCAGCATACTGTATATCTAAGACTCTTGTGAGGTGCTTTTTGAGGGAACCCGAAACACAATCCCAGTCTGCCTTCAGTCAGAGGGAGAGAGGCAGCTTCCCAAAAAAGGAGCCCAAAACCATTAAAGCAAATTGAGCTTAAAAGCAACCGTGCGACCCTCTTGAAGAAGCCCAGTGGAGCTGTCAGCGTGTGTGTCTGGGGGGTTGTAAGAGGTGAGGAGGCTGCGATCGCACAGGTCCAGCCCGGGTCTTAAATAAACTGTTTGGGTTGGAGGTCCCGGTTGCTGGGAAGAGCTGAAATCCAAGACGCCTTGTTTGGATAGACCTTTACAGCAGCTGTAGCGGTGGTGCTTCTGAAACTAACTGAGATTCACACGCTTGGAGAAACACACCCATTTTGGGATTACACTCAAATGTTTTACGTCATTTCAGCGCCGTAATTTGTGTAATGTAATGAAATCTTGCCGGTACTGTATGTACAACGTGAATTAAAGGAATATTGTGTTTTTAGGAGATTGGCCCGTTGGTCAACTTGCATGTTAAGTTGAGAACATAGACACCAAAACCATCTGTATCCCATCCCACCATCTGTCCCCGGTTGATTGTTCATTGCTCTGGTGCTCAATGCTAACACTTAAGCATACACTATGTTGAGTGATGGTATACCACTAGCATTATCCAATGTAAGATGACTGACCTTTTAGTAATAGAAAGTTGTTAGTGTTTATTATTGTATGACTCGTAGATTAATACATTTTATGAATAATTAAATAAAATAATGAAATACCGTTAACTCAATACAGCTAATGTACTCATCCGCTACGCCGTGATATTTAGCTGCCCACAGTCTCCCATCGTCCACCACATTCACAGGTGAAGTAACATGGATGATTTTGGTTGCCATGTTCTCATCTCTTAACGGCTAAATTGACAATTGTCAATCTCACAAAAACTTTGTCTTCATTTAAGGGCATGCTTAAATGAATGAGGTAAGTGTGTGTGTGTGTTCGTGTGTGACAGAGAAAAAGTGAGGAAGACTGCAATGTCTACAGCATGAGGCACACAAAACAGTGTATTGTGTACACTAACAGGCCTGTTCCAAAGGACTGTTATACAGCAACAGTATTATTCAGTCTTGCCTGAGACAGTCATTTGTTGTGTCCTTTGTCCTGATATACTCTGTACGGTCAACTGCTGACCTCACCCTCACCCCCTCTGCACTGCAGCAACATGTCCTACTCTACAACAAATACCCATTACAACAACCACACTGTTTCATATTTAGCCCAAACCTCTATTCCCACTCATCCATGTTCTTTGCTAGCTCAGCCTGGCCTTGCCTAGCCTGACAAAACCCCTTGTCATCATCCCACTTGTGACTGATTCCATGCTGTCTGCCGTCTCCCACGGCAACTGGGATTCCAGTGTGATCTAAAGGTTGAGATTAGCAGAGAAAGGCGTAGCTGGATGAATATTTATACTCCTGGTTATACACTGAGTTCAGCGTACTGTACCACCTCCATACATGGCCACAGTGGTTACACTGCACTGTGCACACTGAGCAGGAGGGCTTGAAGTTATATCTGTTTAATCAACTGTGATTTTCATCCAAGGCAGGCTGCATGAGGCGAGTATGCCCCCCTTGTCTGCAAAAGTCAGAGTGTTCAGTTGACATTCAAATTCTGAACTGATGGTAGGAAAAAGATTACGCAACGTTTACCTGGTTATTTGTGCATTAATCAAGCTACAGCGTGACTACTTCACCTCGACTCTGAAGTGTTAATGTAAGGTTGATGCTCCTACCTGCTCTCTGACCCAGCGCATTGCTGGTGATGCGTGGGGCCATGTTGGTGATAGGTACAATGTTGCCCCTAGAGGAGGACGTAGAGGAGGTGGTGGTGCGCCCATCCTTGATCTCGATGGTGAGGAAAGTCTTCATGTCCGGGTCTGCTTCTCCCTGGGTGACCTGCTGTCCAGCTGCTCTCCCTGGGGTCCTGTCTTCCTTTGAGTTGATGGAGGCGTGCACACACTTTTCAGCTGGATGCCTCGTCCCACCCATGGAGTTCTGGGATTGGCTAGCTGAAGAAAGAGGTTTGTTGGCCACACCCCTTGGCTGAGGTGTGGCCTGACTCTGGGCTGCGCTTCCTACGCTGGAGGAGGCTGAAGAGGTGAGAGACGTGGAGCCCACACGTGGCCTTGCTGGCCTGTCTCCAGAGGTACTGAAGGATGCTGCTGTGCGTGCAAACAACTTGGTAGCTCTGGAAAGATTTGTCTGGCCACTGATGCCGGAGGTTGTCCCATTCCTCAGAGAGCCCTTCTTCAGGGCTGGGACATTTGGGCTGTGGCTGGGCTCTGTGAACTTCCGCATCCGGTCCCGTACAGAGTTGGTGCGGTTGAATGGTTCCAACACAATCTCTTTCTTCTCAGGTGCTGTAAAGCAGAGACATAATGCATGAAGGGAGTTGGAATCATAGAAAAACACAGAAAATAACTCTGTTCAGCAGACACACAGAGACTAAAAACTATAAATCTCTTCTACTTGTCAGACTGAATTCAGCAGACTTGAAGCATCTTGCTATCATCATGACTGTCTCCTCCTTCAACTCAAAAGCCCTCTACAAATCCCTCTCCTCTTTTACCCTCTCTCTGTGTTTTGTTCCAGCCCCTTTATTTTGCTTGACTTCACCTCCCCCATTGCCCCATCTTTCAGTTCTAATTCTTTGGACTTATGAGGACATGTTTCTCCCAGTTGTAGGTTTTTTTTTACATTCACTGATGCTTAATACTTTCAGATAATGTGCACAAAGCTCATGCCTTGACACAGGACTCTGGAGAGTAAAAAGGGATAAAAAATGAGGGAAAAAGCCTACTAGAAATGGAAAAGCACTAGTGATTAGAGGAGAAGATGTTCACTGAGGTCACCCTGACAAAGAAAAAAAGATGTGTTGCTTAGTAACAAAACCACAGTTTACAGTACACGGGACACAGAAAAGAGCACTGTCTGACAGAGAGAGAAAGAGAGAGAGAAAATGTTGTACAGTATAACGTGCTGTCTATTCTACCCTGAACCCCCCCCAACCCTCTATCCTGTGATTGGCCCTATACGGTCACGCAAGCCCTTTGACTGCAAGAGCTCCACATGGACGGCATTATGCAGTTAAAGAGGGCAGTGTGACTTGATATTGGAGGAGAAGCTGTAACTCAGTAGGAGTACTAAGGGTCTACAGACTATGAATCATCCGGTGCGATATCATCACACACTCTGAAGTTGCACTAATGAAGATGGCAAATGCAATTGAGCTGTCCCTAAACTCGACCAAATAAATCCATCTGTGGGTCTATATTTGTACTAGCTGCTTACCAGAATCCTTTGCCTTGCTGTGGAGAGTGAGGGGCAGATCTCTGTTTACTGTGACCTAAGAAAGAAAGAAAGAAAGAAAGCAGAATGCAAAAATGACAGGACAATCAATAAGTATTGTCTTCTGTCTGATCAAAGCAGTGAGTAGGTGACATTAAGGGTTGACATGCCATGAAATTGCTATACTGAACAGCTCCAGGTTTAACAGGGCAGCAATGCACATTCATAAGGGGCATAAGAGCATAAGGGGCAGAGTCGGCATAAAGGACTTGGATGGCTGTGGTGACATCTACACACACAGACAATACAGGGAAACATAAGTGGAGCATACATGGGTGGTGTTTTCATTATGTAACACTTGTGTTTGGAGTGAAGCAGTGGGCCTCTGTTCTTTTTTTGGCAGAGGGGCCATGATGGGCCCCAGTGTGTTTACATTACTCTCAGGAGACTGAGCATCGGCATACACTGCAGGGAACAATAAAAGAAGTCCGGGGCCTGCTTTGGGTAAACACATTTAGAGGAGCGACACTGCGGCGTCATGGTGACCTGCGTCGCCAAGATGAGTACATCTTACTTAACACCGGAGAGCCAGCGCACAGCACCTTCCTGTGTGTTTGAGTGAGCTCGGTGCTGTGGGATGAAGAGAGACAGAACCTCTGGTCGGTGACGGTGTCTATCCCTCTCTGACAGTGGGTGACGCTTACACAGCTGTGAGGTGAAGCAGAGCCGACCCAGCACAGCACAACAAAGACTCTGTCCACAGCGCTGAGGTGCAGTTTGTTTGTGTAGCCAAGTAACCAAAGTTAAACAGGGACTAACACAGGTTCAGTGTGATGTGTTTATAGATGCCAGTGGGACCAGGGTGTCACTGAAGAATGGGGTGTCAAGAGTTTCTTGTCAGGGAGAATGAAATGGAGAGGGGGAAAGGGGAAGCTTGGACTGTACGTGCACATGATGGGCGCTATGTGGCTCAACACCCCACTCTAGTGGTGCAGTTAAGGATAGTGTACACCGTTGTGGTTATACAGCTGACTCAAACTATATTGACCATAGACCATGTGATTTTTCCAGACTAACACTTTACAGATTCAGACCTTGAGAGGTATTCATCTAATACAAGGAATGCATACTCCACCTTTTGTTCCAGGATGTCAGCTTTCCCCTTGGCACTGCCATTGAGCAGGCCGTTTTCGGAGCCTGGATCTCTCCTGGATAAAACGGCCCCATCAGGCTGCGTCTGGTCGGAGATGCTGGTGGAGCAAACCTGGCTGGACTGAGGCTGGAGGCTGACTGGAGGTTGGTTGTTCTCAGTTTCTGAGTCTAGGCTGGAAGTGGAGCCACTCATGGCCACCTCCACGTCCTCCGCTTGACCCCTTCCCTCAGAGGACATACTCACACTCTGGTCGGATGTCGCTGAGTCCAATCGTTTCCTAGACAACAGACCAGCGCTGTCTGAAGTCCCAGAGCCCAAGCGGGGTCTGGGACCCACGCTGGAGTCGGAGACATCAGAGTCCAGTCTCTGTCTGGCACAGGACTGGGAGCTGATGCTTCGCTCTGACGCCCCGGAGTCCAGCCGACTGCGCTGGGAGGAACTCTGGCTCCTGTCTGAAGCTCCAGAGTCCAGTCTGGCCCGGAAGGCAGAGCCCAAGGTCCTCTCTGAGGCCCCAGAGTCCAGATGGGCCCTGGAAAGCACCGAGGTCAGACTGCGGTCTGAAGCTGTGGAGTCTGACCTTTGACGGTGAGACAGGACTAGGTCAGGCTCTGTGGTCATAACTTCTCGCTGAGGCCGGGTCAGTAGAGGTCCCGAGCCGTCATCCTTCACCAGGTGGTCAAGAACTAACACCATGCCTGAGTTGGAGCCTGCGGCAGGAAACACAATGGTAAGATGAGCAATGTACTGTACTATACTTGTGGCTTACAGTAACTCATTTGATAAAAACAGATTTTCATGGACTCCTGTGCTTTCTATCATTTATTTGCATCAGTACTAAACAATACAGAACATGGGGTTATGTGAGCAAAGGAAGCAGTAGGTGGTGAAGTTTGAGAGCTGATGGAAATGAAATGCTTCCGCAGGCCCTGGGCCCCTGGAGAAGAGGGCTAGAGACGAGAATATCACTAGGGATCACAGAGGAGGCACGTGGAGACAAGAGGGGATGTAGGCATTTCCTCCAGACTGGCCTCGGTTCCTGAGCAAGATTTGTGAGTTTGTGTTTGTGGATGTGCGTAAGGGAGAAGGAAAGGGCACCAATGGAGAGATGGAGCATGCAACAAAGCCATAGGTGGTAAGCCAGTACAGGAAGTCTTGGAGAAGTGGGGGTGAAATAGAGACTAGAACAAGTACTTCCCCTCCCTTGTGTCTAAGCTCCTTCATTCCTCCTTCTCCCCTCAGGAAACCACACTCCAAACAACACAGCAGTGCCCACATCCTCCCCCTCTGACAGTCTGCACCTCTCTCACACCCCATGGTGCTTTTAGAGATGAAATATCTGAGGTTGCGTACATACCGCAGATAAGCAAAGCACAGAAAAGCCCGTGTGTATCATGTTCCAACATCCTACGTTACATGTACACACCATTGCACGAAAACACTTCTGTGTGACCTGTGATTGCACCAACTCTACAACCAAATGGGGTTCGCAAAGAATGCACGCCTGTCATTTACAAACCAAATCTAGGGAGGAAAATTCCATTCTGGCCGGAGGCAGCCACAGCGATCTCTCTCAGCTCTGTAAGACAGGGTCAAGGATGGCCATTCACTGCTTCATGTAAAGCAGCTGATTAGTTGTCAATATTGTGTAATATTGCCTGAAAAATATGCTTACTTCAATGTCCACAATCAACTAAGAAATCACAGCAAAATAAAACAAAACATGTCTGCTTAAGGTTGTTCATAGACTAGATGGTTATGTAATGCGGTCTGACAAGGAAATGTGATTATGATTATGTGCTATTCTCACATGTAACACTATGAATGGACCACTTAAGAGGAAGAGAATATATCTAGTGATGCACTCAATCCAAGCCCATTTACTGGTCAACTGTAGTTGAAGCGAGAGCCAAAAAACACTGCATCTCCTATAAACGCATTGTTCACGTTGTTGCCATTGGAATACTGTCATGTCCATTGTGCAGCAATTTCTGGGAAAATCCCCACTGCTATTGGATAATGAGAGACTTGCCTTTTGCTCTAAAATAACTACACAAGCAGCCTGCACTTGTGCACTCTTCCACCACTCAATATATAGCGCACAAACAAAGGGTCTTCTTAGTGTTAAGTTCAAGGTTGAGCAAGTTTACCTCCACTGGGAACTTGAGAGACACATTCCACCAAGAGACTCTGCAAACAGGTCATTTCCTAAATCACAGCCTTGACAGTTACGGTTTGCACTATAATGCAGTATGGATGGACACATGGTCATTGAGGTGAAGTTTGCAAATATGAGCTTTTTGTTTGAGAGGTAGACATATGGGTATTATGGTCCAAGAACCTACCAATCTTCTAATTTTATCTCTTTCTTTCTGCCACTTTTGCTCTGCTGAAAAGACAACCACCCCTTCGAGAACCACTGGCCCACCCCGCCTATCCTGTCCTTTCCCAACCACACACTTCCTGTGTCTTTGTTTATCGGAGTCCATTTCAAAAGGCTCCGTGCTACAACTCATTTGCTCTTCTAAGGTGGGCTTTTTCTCTGTTGGCCCTAGCTTCACCCTAGCCCAAATTGTAAGGCAGGGATAAAGCATGGAGAGTGGGGAGTTTCTCAGCCACGTCA